>NW_024114339.1:0-52363 GCF_003073215.2 Triticum urartu | reverse complement strand
AGTTTCATGATCATCATCATTAACTTCCTCACTAATTGGTGTAGGTGTCACAGGAACCGGTTTCTGTGATGAACTACTTTCCAATAAGGGAGCAGGTACAGTTACCTCATCAAGTTCTACTTTCCTCCCACTCACTTCTTTCGAGAGAAACTCCTTCTCTAGAAAGGATCCAAATTTAGCAACAAACATTTTGCCTTCAGATCTGTGATAGAAGGTGTACCCAACAGTTTCCTTTGGGTATCCTATGAAGACACATTTCTCCGATTTGGGTTCGAGCTTATCAGGTTGAAGTTTCTTCACATAAGCATCGCAGCCCCAAACTTTAAGAAAAACGACAACTTTGGTTTCTTGCCAAACCACAGTTCATAAGGCGTCGTCTCAACGGATTTCGATTGTGCCCTATTTAACGTGAATGCAGCCGTCTCTAAAGCATAACCCCAAAATGATAGCGGTAAATCAGTAAGACACATCATAGATCGCACCATATCTAGTAAAGTACGATTACTACGTTCGGACACACCATTATGCTGTGGTGTTCCGGGTGGCGTGAGTTGCGAAACTATTCTGCATTATTTCAAATGAAGACCAAACTCGTAACTCAAATATTCTCCTCCACGATCAGATCGTAGAAACTTTATTTTCTTGTTACGATGATTTTCAACTTCACTCTGAAATTCTTTGAACTTTTCAAATGTTTCAGATTTATGTTTCATTAAGTGGATATACCCATATCTGCTTAAATCATCTGTGGAGGTGAGAAAATAACGATACCCGCCGCGAGCCTCAACATTCATCGGACCACGTACATCTGTATGTATGATTTCAAACAAATCTATTGCTCGCTCCATAGTTCCGGAGAACGGTGTTTTAGTCATCTTGCCCATGAGGCACGGTTCGCAAGTACCAAGTTATTCATAATCAAGTGGTTCCAAAATTCCATCAGTATGGAGTTTCTTCATGCGCTTTACACCAATATGACCTAAACGGCAGTGCCACAAATAAGTTGCACTATCATTATCAACTCTGCATCTTTTGGCTTCAATATTATGAATATGTGTATCACTACTATCGAGATTCAATAAGAATAGACCACTCTTCAAGGGTGCATGACCATAAAAGATATTACTCATATAAATAGAACAACCATTATTCTCTGATTTAAATGAATAACCGTCTCGCATCAAACAAGATCCAGATATAATGTTCATGCTCAACGCTGGCACCAAATAACAATTATTCAGGTCTAAAACTAATCCCGAAGGTAGATGTAGAGGTAGCGTGCCGACTGCGATCACATCGACTTTGGAACCATTTCCCACGCGCATCGTCACCTCGTCCTTAGCCAATCTTCGCTTAATCCGTAGTCCCTGTTTCGAGTTGCAAATATTTGCAACAGAACCAGTATCAAATACCCACGTGCTACTGCGAGCATTAGTAAGGTACACATCAATAACATGTATATCACATATACCTTTGTTCACCTTGCCATCCTTCTTATCCGCCAAATACTTGGGGCAGTTCCGCTTCCAGTGACCGGTCTATTTGCAGTAGAAGCACTCAGTTTCAGGCTTAGGGCCAGACTTGGGTTTCTTCTCTTGAGCAGCAACCTGTTTGTCGTTCTTCTTGAAGTTCCCCTTCTTCTTCCCTTTACCCTTTTTCTTAAAACTAGTGGTCTTGTTGACCATCAACACTTGATGCTCCTTTTTGATTTCTACCTCCGCGGCCTTTAGCATTGCGAAGAGCTCGGGAATTGTCTTATCCATCCCTTGCATATTATAGTTCATCACGAAGCTTTTGTAGCTTGGTGGCAATGATTGAAGAACTCTGTCAATGACACTATCAGAGGAAGATTAACTCCCAGTTGAGTCAAGTGATTATGATACCCAGACATTTTGAGTATATGTTCACTGACAGAACTATTCTCCTCCATCTTGCGGCTATAGAACTTATTGGAGACTTCATATCTCTCAATCCGGGCATTTGCTTGAAATATTAACTTCAACTCCTGGAACATCTCATATGCTCCATGACGTTCAAAACGTCGTTGAAGTCCCGGTTCTAAGTCGTAAAGCATGGCACACTAAACTATCGAGTAGTCATCAGCTTTACTCTGCCAAACATTCTTAACATTGTCAGCAGCATCTGCAGCAAGCCTGGCACCCAGCGGTGCTTCCAGGACGTAATTCTTCTGTGCAGCAATGAGGATAATTCTCAAGTTACGGACCCAGTCCGTGTAATTGCTACCATCATCTTTCAACTTTGCTTTCTCAAGGAACGCATTAAAATTCAACGGAACAACAGCACGAGCCATCTATCTACAATCAACATAGATAAGCAAAAACTATCAGGTACTAAGTTCATGATAAATTTAAGTTCAATTAATCATATTACTTAAGAACTCTCACTTATATAGACATCCCTCTAATCCTCTAAGTGATCATGTGATCCAAATCAACTAAACCATGTCCGATCATCACGTGAGATGGAGTAGTTTCAATGGTGAACATCACTATGTTGATCATATCTACTATATGATTCACGCTTGACCTTTCGGTCTCAGTGTTCCGAGGCCATATCTGCATATGCTAGGCTCGTCAAGTTTAACCTGAGTATTCCGCGTGTGCAACTGTTTTGCACCCGTTGTATTTGAACGTAGAGCCTATCACACCCGATCATCACGTGGTGTCTCAGCACGAAGAACTTTTGCAATGGTGCATACTCAGGGAGAACACTTATACCTTGATAATTTAGTGAGAGATCATCTTATAATGCTACCGTCAATCAAATCACATGCAATCAATATAAGTGATATGATATGGCCATCATCATCTTGTGCTTGTGATCTTCATCTCCGAAGCACCGTCATGATCACCATTGTCACCGGCGCAACACTTTGATCTCCATCGTAGCATCGTGTCGTCTCACCAACTTATGCTTCTACGACTATCGCTACCGCTTAGTGATAAAGTAAAGCATTACAAGGAAATTACATTGCATACAATAAAGCAACAACCATATGGCTCCTGCCAGTTGCTGATAACTCGGTTACAAAACATGATCATCTCATACAATAAAATATAGCATCATGCCTTGACCATATCACATCACAACATGCCCTACAAAAACAAGTTAGACGTCCTCTACTTTGTTGTTGCAAGTGTTATGTGGCTGCTATGGGCTGAGCAAGAACCGTTCTTCCCTACGCATCAAAACCACAACGATAGTTCATCAAGTTAGTGATGTTTTAACCTTCTCAAGGACCGGGCGTAGCCACACTTGGTTCAACTAAAGTTGGAGAAACTGACACCCGCCAGCCACCTGTGTGCAAAGCACGTCGGTAGAACCAGTCTCACGTAAGCGTACGCGTAATGTCGGTCCAGGCCGCTTCATCCAACAATACCACCGAACCAAAGTATGACATGCTGGTAAGCTGTATGACTTGTATCGCCCGCAACTCACTTGTGTTCTACTCATGCATATAACATCAACGCATAAAACCTGGCTCTGATACCAATGTTGGGAAACATAGTAATTTCAAAAAAATCCTATGCACACGCAAGATCATGGTGATGCATAGCAACGAGAGGGGGGAGTGTGTCCACATACCCTTGTAGACCGAAAGCGGAAGCGTTAGCACAACGCGGTTGATGTAGTCATACATCTTCACGATCCGACCAATCAAGCACCGAACGCACGGCACCTCCGAGTTCTGCACACGTTCAACTCGATGACGTCCCTCGAACTCCGATCCAGCCGAGCATTAAGGGAGAGTTCCGTCAGCACGACGGCGTGGTGACGATGATGATGTTCTACCAACGCAGGGCTTCGCCTAAGCACTGCTACAATATGACCAAGGTGGATTATGGTGGAGGGGGGCACCGCACACGGCTAAAAGATCCAAGAGATTAATTGGTGTGTCTATGGGGTTCCCCCCTCCTCCGCATATAAAGGGGGGAGGAGGGGCCGGCCAAGGGGAGGAGGCGCGCCCAAGGGGGGGCAATCCTACTCCAAGTAGGTTTTGCCCCCCCTTTCCTATTCCAACTAGGAGAAGGGGGAGGAGGAGGTGGAGAGAAGGAAGGAGAAGGGGGGCCGTCGCCCCCTTCGCTTTCCCAATTCAGAATGGGGCAAGGGGGGCTGCGCGCCACCTCCTACCGCCTCTCCTCTTCCACCACTTGGTCCCATGAGGCCCAATAACCCCCGGGGGGGTTCCGTAACCCCTCGGTACTTCAGTATATATCCGACAACCCTTAGAACCATTCCGGTGTCCGAATATAGTCATCCAATATATCAATCTTCATGTCTCGACCATTTCGAGACTCCTCGTCATGTCTGTGATCACATCCGGGACTCCGAACTACCTTCGGTACATCAAAACACATAAACTCATAATATAACCATCATCGAACTTTAAGCGTGCGGACCCTACGGGTTTGAGAACTATGTAGACATGACCGGGACATGTCTCCGGTCAATAACCAATAGCGGAACCTGGATGCTCATATTGGCTCCTACATATTCTATGAAGATCTTTATCGGTCAAACCGCATAACAACATGCGTTGTTCCCTTTGTCATTGGTATGTTACTTGCTCGAGATTCGATCATCGGTATCTCAATATCTAGTTCAATCTCGTTACCGGCAGGTCTCTTTACTCGTTCCATAATACATCATCCCGCAACTAACTCATTAGTTACAATGCTTGCAAGGCTTGAGTGATGTGTATTACCGAGTGGGCCCAGAGATACCTCTTCGACAATCAGAGTGAAAATCCTAATCTTGAAATACGCCAACCCAACAAGTACCTTTGGAGACACATGTAGAGCACCTTTATAATCACCCAGTTATGTTGTAATGTTTGGTAGCACACAAAGTGTTCCTCCGGTAAACGGGAGTTGCATAATCTCATAGTCACAGGAACATGTATAAGTCATGAAGAAAGCAATAGCAACAAACTAAACGATCAAGTGCTAAGCTAACGGAATGGGCCAAGTCAGTCACATCATTCTCCTAATGATGCGATCCCATTAATCAAATGACAACTCTTTGTCTATGGTTAGGAAACATAACCATCTTTGATTCAACGAGCTAGTCAAGTAGAGGCATACTAGTGACACTCTGTTTTGTCTATGTATTCACACATGTATCATGTTTCTGGTTAATATAATTCTAGCATGAATGATAAACATTTATCACGATATAAGGAAATAAATAATAACTTTATTACAGCTTCAGATTTGCTTCACGTCTCTTGTCCACCGACGCCACCCGTGCACGCTCACATCCCCGTGTTGACCACCAAGGTTGAGCCTGCAGCAGTAGGGGTGGGGGCGGAACAGGGAGTGATGAGGGAGATGCTGAGGGGAAAGATGGAGAAGAGGGGAGTATGGAGCAGCGGCGGGCATGTCATCCACCACAATTGGGCCTGGGGGAGTAGAGGTAGGGGAGAAGATGGAGAAGAGGGGCGGACGGAGCTCCGGCGGGCAGGCCGGAGGGGCGGCGGCTCCAACCCTAGCTCGTTCTGTGTGTGGGTCAAAGAAGTAGATGGGGGCGAGGAGTAAACAGCGAAACTTTTTTTCAACACGCGCTGATGACAGCGAGGGAGTCAGACCAGCGAATCGGACAGGGCAAGCGGCCCACACATGAACGGATAAAATTCTAGAATTAAACGTTTTTTATGAATAGTACCACCTCCGATGTAGAAAAAAATATAGGTGAAAAATCGAAAGCGTAAATTCACGGGGAGAAGTGTATTGTGATGGTGAACCCGACAAGTCAATCCGTGCTTTATTATTAGGGAGAGATTCACGGGGAGAAGCATATTGTGACGGTGAACCCTACAAAGTCAATCTTTGATTTATTATTAGGGAGAGATTATTCATGCTATAATTGTATTAACCGGAAACTTAGTACATGTGTGAATACATAGACAAAACAGAATGTTCCTAGTATGCCTCTACTTGACTAGCTCGTTAACCAAAGATGGTTAAGTTTCCTAGCCATGGACTTGTGTTGTCATTTGATGAACGGGGTCACATCATTACAGAATGAGGTGATGGACAAGACCCATCCGTTAGCTTAGCACTATGATCATTTAGTTTATTGCTAGTGCTTTCTTCATGACTTATACATGTTCCTCAGACTATGAGATTATGCAACTTCCGAATACCGGAGGAACACCTTGTGTGCTATCAAATGTCACAACATAACTGGGTGATTATAAAGATGCTCTACAGGTGTCTCCGATGGTGTTTGTTGAGTTGGCATAGATCGAGATTAGGATTTGTCACTCCGTGTATCGGAGAGGTATCTCTGGCCCTCTGGGTAATGCACATCACTATGAGCCTTGCAAGCAATGTGACTAATGAGTTATTCATGGGATGAGGCATTACAGAATGAGTAAAGACACTTGCCGGTAACGAGATTGAACTAGGTATGATGATACCGACGATCGAATCTCGGGCAAGTAACATAACAATGACAAAGGGAACAACATATGTTGTTATGCAGTTTGACCGATAAAGATCTTCGTAGAATATGTAGGAGAGAATATGATCATCTAGGTTCCGCTATTGGTTATTGACCGGAGATGTGTCTCGATCATGTCTACATAGTTCTCGAACCCGTAGGGTCCGCACGCTTAACATTCGATGACGATTTGTATTATGAGTTATGTGATTTGATGAACCGAAGTTTGTTCGGAGTCCCTAATGAGATCACAGACATGACGAGGAGCCTCGAAAAGGTCGAGAGGTAAAGATTCATATATTGCAAGGTTGCATTTGGACATCGTAATGGTTCCGAGTGGTTCGGGCATTTTTCCGGAGTACCGGGAGGTTACCGAAACCCCCCGGGAGAAGTTATGGGCCTTATGGGCCATAAGAGGGAAGCACACCAGCCCACGAGAGGCTGGTGCGCCCCCCTTGGGCAGGAGGCTGATTAGGACTAGGAGAAGCCCCCCCTTTCCTTCTCCTTCCCCCTTCCCCCTTTCCTACTCCGTGTGGGAGGTGGAATCCTACTAGGACTAGGGAGTCCTAGTAGGACTCCACACTTTGGCGCGCCCCCCTAGGGCCGGCTGCCTCTCCCTCTCCCTCCTTTATATATAGAGGCAGGGGGCACCCCAAAGACACACAAGTTGATCTTTTAGCCGTGTGCGGTGCCCCCTCCATAGTTACACACCTTGGTTATATCGTTGTAGTGCTTAGGCGAAGCCCTGCGTCGGTAACTTCATCATCACCGTCACCACACCTTGTGCTGACGGAACTCTACCTCGGCCTCAACTGGATCAAGAGTTCGAGGGACGTCATCGAGCTGAACGTGTGCTGATCGCGGAGGTGCCGTGCGTTCGGTACTTGGATCGGTTGGATCGCGAAGATGTTCGACTACATAAACCGCGTTACTAAACGCTTCCGCTTTCGGTCTACGAGGGTACGTAGACACACTCTCCCCTCTTGTTGCTATGCATCTCCTAGATAGATCTTGCATGATCATAGGTAAAAAAATTGAAATACTGTGTTCCCCAACAGTTGCATGTGAAACTTGGTGCGGGTGCAGTTGTGTAATGGGGTAGCTGGCTATATGCCTATATGGTGCAACTGAGTGCTGAACCTAGCTATCCTGGTTCCATAATATGAAAATGAAATATATTGTGTGCTTAATATGAAATGTCAATTTGATTAATAAATGGATTATTACTAATAGGCCAATTAGCCTACTAATTGGGTTTTTCTATTGCAAACGGTTATTGAGAAAACACCGTGGGTGATGACCTCGAACAACGCACATAGTTTCTAGGAAGAAAATGTGTTGGATCAATGAACAATCACACACAACTTCCTCTTGAAAATTGTTTGCGTTAGGCCACCTTGCGCAAACATTTTCCACATAAAAAGTGTGTGTGATGGACAACCTATGCCACACAGTTTCTTCTATGCACCGTGTGTGATGCATTCAATAACACAAACAATAAAATTGTTAATATCGTCTGCAATGGCAACACTATCACAAACGAGTTGATGGCGAACAGAAACATTTGTTTGGGATTCATCGTATGGGATGTACATACGAATGGAAACATTCTTCTTGGATTGACTATGTGGGAAGTACATACAAACGGAAATGTATTCCTTGGAATGACTATGTGGGATGTACATACGATGGGAAACGTTTCTCTGGTATTCAATGTGTGGGATGTACTTACGAACAAAAATGATTGGGTCTGTATAATTATATGCGATGGCTAGCTCAATTGCACACGAGCTCATTTTGCGCAGTGTGTGTGACCGGAGGGCCTATCCCTGACGGTTTCAGGTTCGTGTGGGAACACTACTACAGGATGTTGCTAACGCGACACTACGATCAGAGACCCTTCGAGGAAACTGTGTGCGATGCCATAATCGCAAACGGTGGTGTAAAAAACCCGTCAAAAGGTGCAAAACGTTTGCGATGGAGGATGCATCAAACACGGTTCAGATTTTAGTTGCTTGTGCGATGTAGGGCATACGGTTCAATTCAATCAACCATTTGCGATGAGAAGGAACAAAAGAAATGGACAGACAGATGAAGGTGTGTGCGATGTACAACATATAGTTCACTCGGACGAACTATTTGTGAGTAGGCAACACAAAAGAAATGGTCAGCCAGATCAAGGTGTGTGCAATGTACAACATACAGTTCACTCGGATGAACTGTTTGCGTTGAGACATGGGAACAAAAACGGTTCAACTTAACAAGATGTGTGTGATACGCGGCAAACAGGTCTGTAATCAGAAATGTGTGCGAAGACCGACAATAACACAGACGATTGCTTCTAATAAGACGTATGTGATATCCTCTGTCTGCACAACATCTATTGGCCATTGGGGGACGGGCGGTCATCCGGATATGCCATAAGGATGCGAAGGCATCCTATATCAGCAAGGACTAGCTGTTCCACCAGTAGCTCATGTAAGAGAACTCTCAAGTTAAGTGTGCTCAGGCTAGAGAAACCATCAGATGGGTGACTGGATGGGAAGTTTTCTTGATGTTAAATTAACTGATTGGATGGATCGTATTTGTCAAATTAAATGACTGATACGACCCATCCCATGAGTTAATTTAACCTCAAGTTCCTTGTTTTTTATTTTTTTATTTTTTAACACATGTTAAAGAAGGTCTACCGCATTACTTTTTGACAATGTACGATACGTGGCATGCAGTTGATCCATCCGACCTGTTTGTGATGGAATAAGCTGTGTGTGTTGTCGGCAAATGCTTGCTAGTATTCAACCCTTTGCGATTGATGAATTCATCACCGACGGGTTCCCTAGTGTGGTCCGTGATCATCTGATCATCATCTACTTCTTGTGCTAGCTCGATGTTCCTTCTATGCTAAGTTTCCATTAATTGATGGCGTTTTATGAACACGCCACCGTTTCCCGCCATTTCCTCACCTGTTTCCCACCACCCAGCGATATTGCGCATAAACCTAGGCGACGCGTGATACGTCTCTGTCGTATCTATAATTTTTTATTGTTCCATGCCAATATTCTACAACTTTCATATACCTTTGGCAACTTTTTATACTATTTTTGGGACTAACATATTGATCCAGTGCCCAGTGCCAGTTCCGGTCTGTTGCATGTTTTTGGTTTTGCAGAATATCCATATCAAACGGAATCCAAACGAGATAAAAACAGATGAAGAATTATTTTGGAATATTTGTGATTTTTGGGAAGAAAATCAACGCGAGAAGGTGCCCGAGGTGGCCACGAGGGTGGGGCCCACGGCCACTACAGGCAGGAGCGCCCCCCACCCTCGTGGGCCACCCATAAGGCGGTTGATGCTCTACTTTGGCCGCAAGAAAGCTAATTTTTGGAAAAGATCTGGGCGAAGGTTTCAATCCAATCGGAGTTACGGATCTCCGGATATAAAAGAAACGGTGAAAGGGCAGCAGAAGAGAACGCACAAACAGAGAGAGACAGAGAGACAGATCCAATCTGGGAGGGGCTCTCGCCCCTCCCACGCCATGGAGGCCAAGGACCAGAGGGGAAACCCTTCTCCCATCTAGGGAGGAGGTCAAGGAAGAAGAAGACGAAGGGGCCCCCTCTCCCCTTCTCTTCCGGTGGCGCCGGAACGCTGCCGTGGCCATCATCATCACCGCAATCTTCACCAACAACTTCACCGCCATCATCACCAACTCTTCCCCCCTCTATGCAGCGGTGTAACCTCTATTTTACCTGCTGTAATCTCTACTTATACATGGTGCTCAATGCTATATATTATTTCCCAATGATGTATGGCTATCCTATGATGTTTGAGTAGATCCGTTTTGTCCTATGGGCTATTTGATGATCAAGATTGGTTTGAGTTGCATGTTTTATTAGTGGTGCTGTCCTATGGTGCTCTCCGTGTCGTGCAAGCGTGAGGGATCCCCGCTGTAGGGTGTTGCAATACGTTCATGATTCGCTTATAGTGGGTTGCGTGAGTGACTGAAACACAAACCCGAGTAAGGGGGTTGTTGCGTATGGGATAAAGAGGACTTGATGCTTTAATGCTATGGTTGGGTTTTACCTTAATGATCTTTAGTAGTTGCGGATGCTTTCTAGAGTTCCAATCATAAGTGCATATGATCCAAGTAGAGAAAGTATGTTACTTATGCCACTCCCTCATATAAAATTGCAATAATGATTACCGGTCTAGTTATCGATTGCCTAGGGACAAATAACTTTCTCGTAACAAAAATCTCTTTACTAAAACTAACTTAGTTGTGTCTTTATCTAAACAGCCCCTACTTTTTATTTACGTGCTCTTTATTATCTTACAAACCTATCCTATCACACCTACAAAGTACTTCTAGTTTCATACTTGTTCTAGGTAAAGCGAACATCAAGCGTGCGTAGAGTTGTATCGGTGGTCGATAGAACTTGAGGGAATATTTGTTCTGCCTTTAGCTCCTCGTTGGGTTCGACACTCTTACTTATCGAAAACTGTCGCGATCCCCTATACTTGTGGGTTATCAAGACCTTTTTCTGGCGCCGTTGCCGGGGAGCAATAGCGTGGGGTGAATATTCTTGTGTGTGCTTGTTTGCTTTATCACTAAGTAAAAAATTTTGCTGTTCTTAGTTGTTCTTTATCTTTAGTTATGGATATGGACCACGAAATACCAAAAAAATTAGGTGTACTTTCTGCTCATGGAGATGGGGAACCACCTAAAACCCTCAATGCTGGTTATGTGAAAGATATTATGTACTACTTTAATAATCCTGAGAAAACCCCATTCAATTATGTAATGGGAGTAACATTGGATCAACGTGAATACTTTAGGGATTACCGCTTGACACAAAAAGGGAAACTATTATGGGATCAAATTCATATATTGAATTGGTATGCTAGGCAACTATGCTTGAGATATGAGTATACTTGTTCTCTAGGATGAAGGCTCCACACCTTCCCTTTTTATGTGAATTTAATGATAATAAAACCTTAGCTTCTTATGCTAACAGTATATATGATTACTATGATGTGGAACAAATAGAAGAATTTGTTGCTTTTATGGGTGTTTATGAAATTGAATCTATGTTTAAAGAGTTTGAAGATTTTGATGATCCGGTTTATAGACCTGAAAATTTAGCTATCCTTAAATATTGCTATGAGAATTATGAATACAATTCCGATATTAATGCACTTATTGAGAAAGTCTCTGTTGTCCAAGAAGAGACTAATATTTTGCAGGAATCTATGGAAGAAGAAGTTGATGAAACTATGAGCTCATTGGATGAAAAAGATGAGGAGGAGAGCGAAGAACAAAAGGAGGAAGAGTGGATTGATCACCCGTGCCCACCTTCTAATGAGAATAACTCTTCAACTCATACATTGTTTAATTCCCCTTCGTGCTTACCGAAGGATGAATGCTATGATAATTGCTATGATCCCGCTGATTCTTTTGAAATATCCCTTTTTGGTGATGCTTGCTATGCTTGTGGCCTAGATGCCAATATGAATTATGCTTATGGAGATGAACTTGCTATAGTTCCTTATGTTAAAAATGAAATTTTTGCTATTGCACCCACACATGATAGTCCTATTATCTTTTTGAATTCTCCAAACTACACTATATCGGAGAAGTTTGTGCTTATTAAGGATTATATTGATGGGTTGCCTTTTACTAATACACATGATGATTTTGATAGATATAATATGCATGTGCTTGCTGCTCCTACTTGCAATTATTATGAGAGAGTAACTATATCTCCACCTCTCTATGTTTCCCACATGATAAAATTGCAAGAAACTGTTTATACTATGCATTAGCCTTTACTATGTGTGCATGAATTGTTCTTTTACGACATGCCGATGCATAGGAAGAGAGTTAGACTTCGTTGTTGCATGATATATGTTACTTTGTGCTCACTACTAAATTACAAATCATTGTTAATTAAAATTGGCTTTGATATACCTTGGGATCCGGGTAGATTCACTACTTGAGCACTATATGCCTAGCTTAATGGCTTTAAAGAAAGCGCTGCCAGGGAGACAACCCGGAAGTTTTAGCGAGTCATTTATTTCTGTTGAGTGCTTTTATATAGTTTAAAAATAACAAAAATAAAGAGGGGAACCCAAAACTTTTTCAAAAAGGAAAGTGAAAGTGAGAAAGACAAGCATTGTTGAAGTGGGAGAGCTCCTTGAACTTTGTTCATGCTCATGGCAACTTTGTGAATCTTGATTACAAAAACTTTTCAACAAAAATAATTATCCCCTTGTACAATTCCATTGTATTATAAAAATAATGTGCCAAGGTTTTGCCTTGAGGATGTTTACATTTGCTTGATGGTTTGTATGGTGGAGGACAGAAACTTTGGCTGTAGTGCATGATTTTAAATTTTTAGCTGGAACGTCAAATGGTTCTGATTCTTTTTGCACTGTCTTTATATACAAATTTTTTATTTTTCCTAATTTTTGTAGAATTTTTCAAGTACCAGAAGTATCGTTAATGTTCAGATTATTATAGACTGTTCTGTTTTAGACATATTCTGTTTTTGATGCATAGTTTGCTTGTTTTGATGAAACTATCAATTTATATTAGTGGATTAAGCCATGAAAAAGTTATATTACAGTAGAAAAAATGCAAAAACAAAATATAAATTGGTTTTCAACAGTACTTAGAGTAGTGATTTGCTTTATTATACTAACGGATCTTACCGAGTTTTCTGTTGAAGTTTTGTGTGGATGAAGTGTTCGATGATCGAGAAGGTCTCGATGTGAGAAGAAGGAAGAGAGGCAAGAGCTCAAGCTTGGGTATGCCCGAGGCACCCCAAGTAAATATTTAAGGAGACTCAAGCATATAAGCTTGGGGATGCCCCGGAAGGCATCCCCTCTTTCTTCAACAAGTATCGGTATGTTTTCGGATTCGTTTCGTTCATGCGATATGTGCAATCTTGGAGCGTCTTTTGCTTTTAGTTTTCATTTTTATTTTATGAACCATGCTGGCATGAGATAGACCTTCGTTGATTTATAGAATGCTCACTGCACTTCACTTATATCTTTTGAGTATGGCTTCATAGAATGCTTCATGTGCTTCACTTATATCATTTGAAGCTTGGATTGCCTGTTTCTCTTTACATATACAACCGCCATTTGTAGAATGCTCTTTTGCTTCACTTATATTTGTTAGAGCATGGGCATATATTTTGTAGAAAGAATTGAACTCTCTTGCTTCACTTATATCTATTTAGAGAGATGACAGGAACTGGTCATTCACATGGTTAGTCATAAAATCCTACATAAAACTTGTAGATCACTGGATATGATATGTTTGATTCATTGCAATAGTTTTGCGATATAAAGATGGTGATATTAGAGTCATGCTAGTGGGTAGTTGTGGACTAGTAGAAATACTTGTGTTGAGGTTTGTGATTCCCGTAGCATGCATGTATGGTGAACCGTTATGTAACGAAGTCGGAGCATGAGGTATTTATTATTTGTCTTCCTTATGAGTGGCGGTCGGGGACGAGCGATGGTCTTTTCCTACCAATCTATCCACCAAGGATCATGCGCGTAGTACTTTGTTTCAATGACTAATAGACTTTTGCAATAAGTATGTGAGTTCTTTATGACTAATGTTGAATCCATGGATTATACGCACTCTCACCCTTCCACCATTGCTAGCCTCTCTAGTATCGCGCAACTTTCGCCGGTACCTTAAACCCACCATATATCTTTCTCAAAACAGCCACCATACCTACCTACCATGGCATTCCCATAGCCATTCCGAGATATATTGCCATGCAACTTCCATCATCATCATATACATAACTTCAGCATTCATTGTCATATTGCTTTGCATGATCGTAAGATAGCTAGCATGATGTTTTCATGGCTTGTCCGTTTTTTGATGTCATTGCTACGCTAGATCATTGCACATCCCAGTACACCACCAGAGGCATTCATATAGGAAGGAAATATGCCCTAGAGGCAATAATAAAGTTATTATTTATTTCCTTATATCATGATAAATGTTTATTATTCATGCTAGAATTGTATTAACCGGAAACATAATACATGTGTGAATACATAGACAAACAAAGTGTCACTAGTATGCCTCTACTTGACTAGCTCATTGAATCAAAGATGGTTAAGTTTCCTAGCCATAGACATGAGTTGTCATTTGATTAACGGCATCACATCATTAGGAGAATGATGTGATTGACATGACCCATTCCATTAGCTTAGCACCCCGACGTTTAGTATGTTGCTATTGCTTTCTTCATGACATATACATGTTCCTATGACTATGACATTATGCAACTCCCGTTTGTTGGAGGAACACTTTGGGTGCTACCAAATGTCACAACATAACTGGGTGATTATAAAGGAGCATTACAGGTGTCTCCAAAGGTAGATGTTGGGTTGGCGTATCTCGAAATTAGGATTTGTCACTCCGATTGTCGGAGAGGTATCTCTGGGCCCTCTCGGTAATGCACATCACTTAAGCCTTGCAAGCATTGCAACTAAATGAGTTAGTTGCGGGATGATGTATTACAGAATGAGTAAAGAGACTTGCCGGTAACGAGGTTGAACTAGGTATTGGATACCGACGATCGAATCTCGGCAAGTAACATACCGATGACAAAGGGAACAACGTATGTTGTTATGCGGTCTGACCGATAAAGATCTTCGTAGAATATGTAGGAGCCAATATGGGCATCCAGGTCCCGCTATTGGTTATTGACCGGAGACGTCGTCTCGGTCATGTCTACATTGTTCTTAAACCCGATAGGGTCCGCACGCTAAGGTTACTGATAGTTATATTATGAGGTTATGCACTTTTGATGTACCGAAGGTTGTTCGGAGTCCCAGGATGTGATCACAGACATGACGAGGAGTCTCGAAATGGTCGAGATAAAGATTGATATATTGGAAGCCTATGTTTGGATATCGGAAGTGTTCCGGGTGAAATCGGGATTTTACCGGAGTACCGGGAGGTTACCGGAACCCCCCGGGAGGTATATGGGCCTTAGTGGGCCTTAGTGGAAGAGAGGAGAGGTGGCCAGAGATGGGCCGCGCGCCCCTCCCCCTGGTCCGAATAGGACAAGGAGAGGGGCCGACCCCCTTCCTCCTCTCTCTCCTCTTCCCCCTCCCCTCCGCGAATCCTATTCCAACTAGGAAAGGGGGGAGTCCTACTCCCGGAGGGAGTAGGACTCCTCCTGGCGCGCCTCTCCTGGCCGTCTGCACTCCCCCCTTGAGCCTTTATATACGGAGGCAAGGGCACCCCTTGAGACACAAGTTGATCCACGTGATCATATTCTTAGCCGTGTGCGGTGCCCCCTTCCACCATAGTCCTCGATAATATTGTGCGGTGCTTAGGCGAAGCCCTGCGACGGTAGTACATCAAGATCATCACCACGCCGTCGTGCTGACGGAACTCATCCCTGACACTTTGCTGGATCGGAGTCCCGGGGATCGTCATCGAGCTGAACGTGTGCTAGACTCGGAGGTGCCGTAGTTTCGGTGCTTGATCGATCGGGTCGTGGAAGACGTACGACTACATCAACCAATAACGCTTCCGTTGTCGATCTACAAGGGTACGTAGATCACACACTCTCCCTCTCTCGTTGCTATGCATCACCATGATCTTGCATGTGCGTAGGAATTTTTTTGAAATTACTACGTTCCCCAACAGTGGTATCAGAGCCTAGGTTTTATGTGTTGATGTTATATGCACGAGTAAAACACAAGTGAGTTGTGGGCGATATTAGTCATACTGCTTACCAGCATGTCATACTTTGGTTCCGCGGTATTGTTGGACGAAGCGGCCCGGACCGACATTACGCGTACGCTTACGCGAGACCGGTTCTCCCGACGTGCTTTGCACAAAGGTGGCTTGCGGGTACAAAGTTTCTCCAACTTTAGTTGAACCGAGTGTGGCTACGCCCGGTCCTTGCGAAGGTTAAAACAGCACCAACTTGACAAACTATCGTTGTGGTTTTGATGCGTAGATAAGATTGTTCTTGCTTAAGCCCGTAGCAGCCACGTAAAACTTGCAACAACAAAGTAGAGGACGTCTAACTTATTTTTACAGGGCATGTTGTGATGTGATATGGTCAAGACATGATGCTAAATTTTATTGTATGAGATGATCATGTTTTGTAACCGAGTTATCGGCAACTGCAGGAGCCATGGGTTGTCGCTTTATTGGTATGCATGCAATCGCCGCTGTAAATGCTTTACTTTATTCACTAAGCGGTAGCGATAGTCGTGAAGCATAAGATTGGCGAGACGACAACGATGCTACGATGGAGATCAAGGTGTCGCGCCGGTGACGATGGTGATCATGACGGTGCTTCGGAGATGGAGATCACAAGCACAAGATGATGATGGCCATATCATATCACTTATATTGATTGCATGTGATGTTTATCTTTATGCATCTTATCTTGCTTTGATTGACGGTAGCATTATAAGATGATCTCTCACTAAATTATCAAGAAGTGTTCTCCCTGAGTATGCACCATTGAAAGCTTCGTGCTGAGACACCACGTGATGATCGGGTGTGATAGGCTCTACGTTCAAATACAACGGGTGCAAAACAGTTGCACACGCAGAATACTCAGGTTATACTTGACGAGCCCAAGCATATAAGATATGGCCTCGGAACACGGAGACCGAAAGGTCGAGCGTGAATCATATAGTAGATATGATCAACATAGTGATGTTCACCATGAAACTACTCCATCTCACGTGATGATCGGACTGGTTTAGTTGATTTGGATCACGTAATCACTTAGAGATTAGAGGGATGTCTTTCTAAGTGGGAGTTCTTAAGTAATATGATTAATTGAACTTAAATTTATCATGAACTTAGTACCTGATAGTATCTTGCCTGTTTATGTTTGATTGTAGATAGATGGCCCGTGCTGTTGTTCCGTTGAATTTTAATGCGTTCCTTGAGAAAGCAAAGTTGAAAGATGATGGTAGCAATTACACGGACTGGGTCGTAACCTTGAGGATTATCCTCATTGCTGCACAGAAGAATTACGTCCTGGAACACCGCTGGTGCCAGGCCTTGCTGGAGCAACACCAGATGTTGTGAACCGTCTGGCAGAGCAAAGCTGATGACTACTCGATAGTTCAGTGTGCCATGCTTTATGGCTTAGAACGGGACTTCAACGATGTTTTGAACGTCATGGAGCATATGAGATGTTCCAGGAGTTGAAGTAATATTTCAAGCAAATGCCCGGATTGAGAGATATGAAGCCTCCAATAAGTTCTACAACTGCAAGATGGAGGAGAACAGTTCTGTCAGTGAGCATATACTCAAAATGGCTGGGTATAATAATCACTTAATTCAAATGGGAGTTAATCTTCGGATGATTGCGTCATTGACAGAATTCTCCAATCACTTCCACCTAGCTACAAGAGCTTCGTGATGAACTATAATATGCAAGGGATGGATAAGACAATTCCCGAGCTCTTCGCAATGCTGAAAGCTGCGGAGGTAGAAATCAAGAAGGAGCATCAAGTGTTGATGGTCAACAAGACCACTAGTTTCAAGAAAAAGGGCAAAGGGGAAGAAGAAGGGGAACTTCAAGAAGAACAGCAAGCAAGTTGCTGCTCAAGAGAAGAAACCCAAGTCTGGACCTAAGCCTGAAACTGAGTGCTTCTACTGCAAGCAGACTGGTCACTGGAAGCGGAACTGCCCCAAGTATTTGGCGGATAAGAAGGATGGCAAGGTGAACAAGGGTATATGTGATATACATGTTATTGATGTGTACCTTACTAGAGCTCGCAGTAGCACCTGGGTATTTGATACTGGTTCTGTTGCTAATATTTGCAACTCGAAACAGGGACTACGGATTAAGCGAACACTGGCGAAGGACGAGGTGACGATGCGCGTGGGAAATGGTTCCAAAGTCGATGTGATCACGGTCGGCACGCTACCTCTACATCTACCATCGGGATTAGTATTAGACCTAAATAATTGTTATTTGGTGCTAGCGTTGAGCATGAACATTATATTTGGATCTTGTTTGATGCAAAACGGTTATTCATTTAAATCAGAGAATAATGGTTGTTCTATTTATATGAGAAATATCTTTTATGGTCATGCACCCTTGAAAGAGTGGTCTATTTTTTATGAATCTCGATAGTAGTGACACACATATTCATAATGTTGAAGCCAAAAGATGCAGAGTTGATAATGATAGTGCAACTTATTTGTGGCACTGCGTTTAGGTCATATTGGTGTAAAGCGCATGAAGAAAACTCCATACTGATGGACTTTTGGAACACTTGATTATGAATCACTTGGTACTTGCGAACCGTGCCTCATGGGCAAGATGACTAAAAAGCGTTCTCCGTACAATGGAGAGAGCAACAGATTTATTGGAAATCATACATACTGATGTATGTGTCCGAATGAATGTTGAGCTCGTGGGCGGATATCGTTATTTTCTCACCTTCACAGATGATTTAAGCAGATATGGGTATATCTACTTAATGAAACATAAAGTCTGAAACATTTGAAAGTTCAAAGAATTTCAGAGTGAAGTTGAAAATCATCGTAACAAGAAAATAAAGTTCTACGATCTGATCGTGAGGAGAATATTGAAGTTACGAGTTTGGTTTACATTTGAACAATGCGGATAGTTTCGCAACTCACGCCACCCGGAACACCACACGTAATTGGTGTGTCCGAACGTCGTATCGTACTTTACTGATATGGTGCGATCTATGAATGTCTCTTACTGATTTACCGCTATCGTTTTGGGGTATGCTTTAGAGACGGCCGCATTCATGTTAAATAGGGCACCATCAAAATCCGTTGAGATGACACCTTATGAACTATGGTTTGGCAAGAAACCAAAGTTGTTGTTTCTGAAAGTTTGGGGCTGCGATGCTTATGTGAAAAAGCTTCAACCTGATAAGCTCGAACCCAAATCGGAGAAATGTATCTTCATAGGATACCCGAAGGAAACTGTTGGGTACACCTTCTATCACAGATCCGAAGGCAAGACATTTGTTGCTAAGAATGGATCCTTTCTAGAGAAGGAGTTTCTCTCAAAAGAAGTGAGTGGGAGGAAAGTAGAACTTGATGAGGTAACTGTACCTGCTCCCTTATTGGAAAGTAGTACATCACAGAAACCGGTTTCTGTGACACCTACACCAATTAGTGAGGAAGCTAATGATGATGATCATGAAACTTCAGAAAAAGTTACTACTGAACCTCGTAGATCAACCAGAGTAAGATCCGTAGCAGAGTGGTATGGTAATCCTGTTCTAGAAGTCATGCTACTAGATCATGATGAACCTATGAACTATGAAGAAGCGATGGTGAGCCCAGATTCCGCAAAATGGCTTGAAGCCATGAAATGTGAGATGGGATCCATGTATGAGAACAAAGTGTGGACGTTGGTTGACTTTCCCAATGATCGGAAAGCAATTGAGAATAAATGGATCTTCAAGAAGAAGACTAACGCTGACGGTAATGTTACTATCTACAAAGCTCGACTTGTCGCAAAAGGTTTTCGACAAGTTCAAGGGACTGACTACGATGAGACCTTCTCACCCGTAGCGATGCTTAAGTCTGTCCGAATCATGTTAGCAATTGCCGCATTTTATGATTATGAAATTTGGCAGATGGATGTCAAAACTGCATTCCTGAATGGATTTCTGGAAGAAGAGTTGTATATGATGCAGCCGGAAGGTTTTGTCGATCCAAAGGGAGCTAACAAAGTGTGCAAGCTCTAGCAATCCATTTATGGACTGGTGCAAGCATCTCGGAGTTGGAATAAATGCTTTGATAGTGTGATCAAAGCATTTGGTTTTATACAAACTTTTGGAGAAGCCTGTATTTACAAGAAAGTAAGTGGGAGCTCTGTAGCATTTTTGATATTATATGTGGATGACATATTACTAATTGGAAATGATATAGAATTTCTGGATAGCATAAAGGGATACTTGAATAAGAGTTTTTCAATGAAAGACCTCGGTGAAGCTGCTTACATATTGGGCATTAAGATCTATAGAGATAGATCAAGACGCTTAATTGGACTTTCACAAAGCACATACCTTGACAAAGTTTTGAAGAAGTTCAAAATGGATCAAGCAAAGAAAGGGTTCTTGCCTGTGTTACAAGGTGTGAAGTTGAGTAGACTCAATGCCCGACCACTGCAGAAGATAGAGAGAAAATGAAAGATGTTCCCTATGCTTCAGCCATAGGCTCTATCATGTATGCAATGCTGTGTACCAGACCTGATGTGTGCCTTGCTATAAGTCTAGCAGGGAGGTACCAAAGTAATCCAGGAGTGGATCACTGGACAGCGGTCAAGAACATCCTGAAGTACCTGAAAAGGACTAAGGATATGTTTCTCGTATATGGAGGTGACAAAGAGCTCATCGTAAACGGTTACGTTGATGCAAGCTTTGACACTGATCCGGACGATTCTAAATCGCAAACCGGATACGTGTTTACATTAAACGGTGGAGCTGTCAGTTGGTGCAGTTCTAAACAGAGCGTCGTGGCGGGATCTACGTGTGAAGCGGAATACTTAGCTGCTTCGGAAGCAACAAATGAAGGAGTCTTGATGAAGGAGTTCATATCCGATCTAGGTGTCATACCTAGTGCACCGGGTCCAATGAAAATCGTTTGTGATAAGCACATCAAGAGAGGCTTCAATTCCATCCGGGATCTAGTCCAGGTGGGAGACATAGAGATTTGCAAGATACATACGGATCTGAATGTTGCAGACCCGCTGACTAAGCCTCTTCCATGAGCAAAACATGATCAGCACCAAGGCTCCATGGGTGTTAGAATCATTACTGTGTAATCTAGATTATTGACTCTAGTGCAAGTGGGAGACTGAAGGAAATATGCCCTACAGGCAATAATAAAGTTATTATTTATTTCCTTATATCATGATAAATGTTTATTATTCATACTAGAATTGTATTAACCGGAAACATAATACATGTGTGAATACATAGACAAACAGAGTGTCACTAGTATGCCTCGACTTGACTAGCTCGTTAATCAAAGATGGTTAATTATATTTCCTAACCATGGACAAAGAGTTGTTATTTGATTAACGGGATCACATCATTAGTGAATGATCTGATTGACATGACCCATTCCATTAGCTTAGCACCCGATCGTTAGTATGTTGATTGCTTTCTTCATGACTTATACATGTTCCTATGACTATGAGATTATGCAACTCCCGTTTGCGGAGGAACACTTTGTGTGCTACCAAACATCACAACGTAAATGGGTGATTATAAAGGTGCTCTACAGGTGTCTCCAAAGGTACATGTTGGGTTGGCGTATTTCGAGATTAGGATTTGTCACTCCGATTGTCGGAGAGGTATCTCTGGGCCCTCTCGGTAATGCACATCACATAAGCCTTGCAAGCATTACAACTAATGAGTTAGTTGCAAGATGATGTATTACGGAATGAGTAAAGAGACTTGCCGGTAACGAGATTGAACTAGGTATTGAGATACCGACGATCGAATCTCGGGCAAGTAACATACCGATGACAAAGGGAACAACGTATGTTGTTATGCGGTCTGACCGATAAAGATCTTCGTAGAATATTGGGAGCTAATATGAGCATCCAGGTTCCGCTATTGGTTATTGACCGGAGACGTGTCTCGGTCATGTCTACATTGTTCTCAAACCCGTAGGGTCCGCACGCTTAAGGTTTCGATGACAGTTATGTTATGAGTTTATACGTTTTGATGTACCGAAGGTTGTTCGGAGTCCCGGATGAGATCCCGGACATGACGAGGAGCCTCGAAATGGTCGAGACATAAAGATTGATATATTGGAAGCCTATGTTTGGATATCGGAAGTGTTCCGGGTGAAATCAGGATTTTACCGGAGTACCGGGAGGTTACCGGAACTCCCCGGGAGGTATATGGGCCTTAGTGGGCTTTAGTGGAAGAGAGGAGAGGTGGCCAGGGCTGGGCCACGCGCCCCTCCCCCCTAGTCCGAATAGGACAAGGAGAGAGGGGGCCGGCGCCCCTCCTTCTCTCTCCCTCTTTTCCCACCTCGCGAATCCTATTTCAACTAGGATTGGGGGAGAAGTCCTACTCCCGGAGGGAGTACGACTCCTCCTGGCGCGCCCTATGATGGCCGGCTGGCCTCTCCCTCTTGAACCTTTATATACGGAGGTAGGGGCACCCCAGAGACACACAAGTTGATCCACATGATCATATTCTTAGCCGTGTGCGGTGCCCCCTTCCACCATAGTCCTCGATATTATTGTAGCGGTGCTTAGGCGAAGCCCTGCGACGGTAGTACATCAAGATCGTCACCACACCGTCGTGCTGACGGAACTCTTCCCCGACACTTTGCTGGATCAGAGTCCGGGGATCGTCATCGAGCTGAACGTGTGCTAGAACTCGGAGGTGCCGTAGTTTCGGTGCTTGATCGGCCGGGCCGTGGAGACGTACGACTACATCAACCAAACGCTTCCGTTGTCGATCTACAAAGGTACATAGATCACACTCTCCCCTCTCGTTGCTATGCAGCACCATGATCTTTCGTGTGCGTAGGAATTTTTTTGAAATTACTACGTTCCCCAACAATCTTCATAGTCCAACAGTCCGGCCAAAGGATATAGTCCGGCTGTCCGGAGACCCCCTAATCCAGGACTCCCTCAGTAGCCCCTGAACTAGGCTTCAACGACGATGAGTCCGGCGCGCGGTTTTGTCTTCGGCATTGCAAGGCGGGTTCCTCCGCTGAATACTCCATGGAAGATTTTGAACCTAAGGATAGTGTCCAGCTCTACAAAACAATTTCCACATACCATCGTAGGGAGAATAATATTTCCACAAATCTAATCTGCCGACGTGTTTTGACAGCACGACGTTATGTCATGGCCCAGTCATTATCCGAACCGTTTTTCCCAACCAGCACTACACATATTGCGAGGCGGTTTTCTTGACACGTCTTATCGAAGAAGAGATCGTGTCCCCCTTATTACGGGATTCTCATCAATACAGACGTGGGTAACCCACTCGTGCCTGTTGGTATGACTCCTCGATTTTAGGCGAGTCCAAAATGGCCAGGAGGAGGAGGCTTGACATTCACCCTCTTTATAAAGAGGCCAAGGCCTGTCCTTTTTTTCCTCTCGTGCTCAATTGAATCCTTCCCCCGCCTCGAGTTCCAACACCCCAGGCTCAGGTCAGGCACTTCGGACCTTCAACCATGTCCGGATCCAACCTCCAAGGTCGATGGATGCCTTCCTCTATCACAGAGGACATCAAGAAGCTGAGAGAGGCCAGATATCTGACCGCTGAAATTTCGCACAAGCTGCCCGCCCGAGGGCAGGTCATCCCCACTCCCGAACCCAACGAGAGTGTTGTGTTCATCTCTCACTTCCTCCGAGGACTAGGCCTCGCTCTGGATCCCTTTTTCAGGGGGCTCATGTTCTATTATGGGCTGGATTTCCATGATCTGGCCCCGGATTCCCTCCTTCACATCTCGTCGTTCATCGTCGTATGTGAGGCCTTCCTTCGCACTATCCCTCACTTCGGCATGTGGCTCAAGACCTTCAATGTGAAGCAGAAGATGATCGAGGGGCGGCACGCAGGGTATTACCTCCATCAAGAGGGCCCGAACCTGGGTAAACATCGTGTCCCCTGCCTCCTATTACCATCTGCCTTAGACGCACAGTTCGGGACCCCCTACCCGAGATCCGCCGGTTTTGCCATCGACACCCCCCTTGGGCACACCTCCTCCCCTTGGCCGGCCCCCTCCTCCTCCCCCCTTTATATACGGAGGAGGGGGGCACCCCATAGACACAACAATTGATCTCTTGGATCTTTTAGCCATGTGCGGTGCCCCCCTCCACTATAATCCACCTCGGTCATATCGTAGCAGTGCTTAGGCGAAGCCCTGCGTTGGTAGAACATCATCATCATCATCACCACACTGTCGTGCTGACGGAACTCTCCCTCAAAGCTCGGCTGGATCGGAGTTTGAGGGATGTCATCGAGTTGAACGTGTGCAGAACTCGGAGGTGCCGTGCGTTCGGTGCTTGATCGGTCGGATCGTGAAGATGTACGACTACATCAACCGCGTTGTGCTAACGCTTCCGCTTTTGGTCTAAGAGGGTACGTGGACACAATCTCCCCTCTCGTTGCTATGCATCACCATGATCTTGCGTGTGCGTAGGACTTTTTTGAAATTACTACGTTTCCCAACAAGATGCGTCGAGGACCTCAAGTGCTGCAGACGCTGGCGAGGTGAGTGATGATGCTTCTTCCTATTGGCTACAGAGGAAGATTTAGGGTCAGATTTGATTTGTTTGTGTTCTGGTAAATGGTGAAGGTGAGAATGATATTGCACTATTGATGGAGCGCAAGTAGCACAAGTTAATCATGTGCATTGCCCATTATTGAATATCAGATTCAATGTTCTTGATTTCTTATTTGAGCTGTTACTCATTACTTTTTAATCAGGGTACAATAGTCAATGCATCGCTACTTCCATGTATACAATGGAAGTAATTGTGTACACATATGCATTCTTCCAAATTGTAGTTTACAAGGGGTAAACGATCATGTCGGTCTCTATGCTGCAGATATTCCAAAATAAAGGATGTGCCTAGAGGAAGCACTGGAGGCCAAGTTCAGCAGCAAAGGTCAGCTGTCGTCGATGGCCGGACGATGACATCTGCAAAGGAATGAGGGTGGTCAGAGACCGACAAGAGGGGGCTACCGAACTAGGCAAGCTACCATCACTCCATCATCCCCGGAGATCGTTTGGTGATGTCTGTTGCATCACATCATGGACTGGAGGCGCGGACTGCCCCGCGCAAGTAGGTTATGTGCTTGAGATGACTGAATGTCTGATAATACCATAAACCTTCAGCGAGCAGTGGCTCCAAAATCCGTCCCCTGATCTCAAGATAGCTCTATTAAATCTCTTGATGATATAACACTTCATTGCAGGAATTCCTGATGACTGAGGAAATTATGACAGGCATTCTTGATGGTATATTAAATCTTGGTCTGATGGGTACTTTTGGAAGAAACTATTGAGTCCCAGGTATTGTGATTCTTGCAACTCTATCTTTTTCATGTTCTGCGTCTGACTAAATCTAAATTCTTTTTGGGAATATGCAGGAGACCTACACGACCATATATTAAGAAAGAAAGAACAAGTTTTTATGACTGAATCTAATTCATGGTTAAGAATTTCATTTTCCATTACATCTAATCTGATTCCAATGCTTGCTTAGTTGTTAGGACAAATGAATCCAGATGGTTGTAATGATTAATAAGATGAGCAAGGTGCGGGGGAAGTGTTGTGGATAGAGTATTTTAGAGTCCAGATTATTGCTGCTACCTCTACTCTCCTCTGCCATTTGGTAGCTAATGACAACGCAGCAGCTACGTGGTTCACGGTTTACGGAATCTCGATTGCAAGTGCCTATATGATGTTCTTCTGCCCATCTAAATTCCACATGTTATGTGAGTGGTACAGCCGCGTGAATTTGCAATATGTATTTCGGCCTGGTTCAAAGGTGCAGTCTGGAAATATGAGCATTTGTACAAACTATCTAGGACATCAATTTCACTTGGGTCCGCTTATTTACCTATGAACTACAGATGAGACCCACTAGATCAATTAGTGCCATCTCCAGATTTCTATCATCATGTTGCTTCGTTTATCTTCATATAAGTTCCACTTCGAGTTGCATGCATTAAACATAGTGTTTTTTAGTGGGCATCAGACTTGGTTCAGATGGCTTTTGTTGTGAAATAAGAGTTTGGTTCACATATGGCTTTTGTTTTGAAAGAAAATTTATCTTTCTAAAGATTTGTACTCTGAATCCTACATCTTTTGTTATATTTTTTAGGCCTGATGAGTATTACACGGCATGAGAAATTCAAGAATTGAATGAGAAGAGTGAAGACGACTAGCAGGTTGGGTTCTCTTAGGAATGCCCATATGAACTCGCTATGGCGAGGATGACTCAATGAATGGACATGTCGATCATGCTCATCCAGTTGCGCAGTTAGAAGTTGGAATCGAACCCGAAAAGTTTGTGGAGTTCGTGCTGACATGTGATAGCCTGGCTTATTAGGGATGATAGACTACTCATATCAATAAGGAATTCCTTCTTTTCCGGGAGCCCATCCGGACAGAACTCCCAAGTTAAGTGTGCTCAGCTTGGAGTAGTTTCAGGATGGGTGACCAATCGGGAAGTTGCTCCCGGGTGCGTGAGAACAAAGTGCGCAGAAAAGACTAGTATTGATCTGTGGGGCCAGTCTAGATCCCGCCAGGAGTAACGACCACCGGCGGGTGTGTCCGGGGCGTTACAAGTTGGTATCAGAGCCGACCCTCGCGGTTACACGGATGGTTGCGGACAGGTGCGCGGTCATGTTGTTCATGACGTTTGTGACCCATTGTGGCACCCGGCATGGCACATGTACCGAACTGGATGCACAAACGTATGTGCCAAGACGGAAAGTTCCTGTGGCCCGACGAGGACGTCAGTTCCTCTGAGTGGGGGTGTATGTGATAGCCTGGTTTATTAGGGATGATAGACTACTCATATCAATAAGGAATTCCTTCTTTTTCGGGAGCCCATCCGGACAAAACTCCCAAGTTAAGCATGCTCAGCTTGGAGTAGTTTCAAGATGGGTGACCGACCGGGAAGTTGCTCCCGGGTGTGCACGAGTGAGGACAAAGTGCGCACAAAAGACTAGTATTGATCTGTGGGGCTAGTCTAGATCCCGCCAGGAGTAACGACCACCGGCGGGTGTGTCCGGGGCGTTACATGACAGCCCTACCAGCTGGGAGGTAGGAACTACCTTTTTTCCCTATTTCGATATGCAAGATTGAATATTAAGGCATTATTTGGGATGATAGACTACTCATATCAATAAGGAATTCCTTCTTTTCCGGGAGCCCATCCAGACAAAACTCCCAAGTTAAGCGTGCTCAGCTTGGAGTAGTTTCAGGATGGGTGACCGACCGACCGGGAAGTTGCTCCCGGGTGCGCACGAGTGAGGACAAAGTGTGCAGAAAAGACTAGTATTGATCTGTGGGGCCAGTCTAGATCCCGCCAAGAGTAACGACCACCGGCGGGTGTGTCCGGGGCGTTACAAGTTGGTATCAGAGCCGACCCTCGCGGTTACACGGATGGTTGCGGACAGGTGCGTGGTCATGTTGTTCATGATGTTTGTGACCCATCGTGGCACCCGGCATGGCACATGTACCGAACTGGATGCACAGATGTATGTGCCAAGAGGGAACGTTCCTGTGGCCCGACGAGGACGTCGGTTCCTCTGAGTGGGGGTGTATGTGATAGCCTGGCTTATTAGGGATGATAGACTACTCATATCAATAAGGAATTCCTTCTTTTCCGGGAGCCCATCCGGACAAAACTCCCAAGTTAAGCATGCTCAGCTTGGAGTAGTTTCAGGATGGGTGACCGACCGGGAAGTTGCTCCCGGGTGTGCACGAGTGAGGACAAAGTGCGCAGAAAAGACTAGTATTGATCTGTGGGGCTAGTCTAGATCCCGCCAGGAGTAACGACCACCGGCGGGTGTGTCCGGGGCGTTACATGACAGCCCTGCCAGCTGGGAGGTAGGAACTACCTTTTCTCCCTATTTCGATATGCAAGATTGAATATTAAGGCATTATTTGGGATGATAGACTACTCATATCAATAAGGAATTCCTTCTTTTCCGGGAGCCCATCCGGACAAAACTCCCAAATTAAGCGTGCTCAGCTTGGAGTAGTTTCAGGATGGGTGACCAACGGGGAAGTTGCTCCCGGTTGCGCACGAGTGAGGACAAAGTGCGCGGAAAAGACTAGTATTGATCTGTGGGGCTAGTCTAGATCCCGCCAGGAGTAACGACCACCGGCGGGTGTGTCCGGGGCGTTACATGACAGCCCTACCAGCTGGGAGGTAGGAACTACCTTTTCTCCTTATTTCGATATGCAAGATTGAATATTAAGGCATTATTTGGAATCTATTTACTGAGGCAGGGACATGAAAAGAACTACTTTTTCTCCTGTTGCAACGCACTGGCTGAAGGTTACAAGTGTGCAAACCCGTATTGTTGTTTATAAAGATGGAATTTATTAGTCGTCATTGGCTATCGAATTGGTGATGCAATCCATCCCCACATCTGTGTCTTCACCTCTTCGTCCTCCCGCACAATCCGCAGAACAGAGCAGCTGCAGCGATTTGGCCATTCATCTCTTCGAGTGATTCAAACCTAGGAAGCCTGCTACTTGCGCAAGCAATATGGTAAGAAGTTTCAGTTTTCTCACCAATGCACCTCAATTTGTAAGGATGGAAGAATGTCAGTTTGCCTTATGTTGGTTTTCTAATTTCTACATATTCCTTTCTTACAGACTCTTCAAGGAAATCTAATTATCTAGGTATATAGAAAGGAGGCAAATTATGTAACTATTTGGGTGTACTCATGCTCTGCTATGCAGATTGAGGAGAAAGAGTTATTTTATTGTTATGATGATTAATTTTTTCATCTTGTGATCTTCTTTGCTCAGGTCAGCCTACATATGCTCTTTTAAACACAACTGTATATTTTAGTCATCAGGAAATGAATTGATCCAAAATGCACAGTCTATCTTTTTGGCAAGTATTACCCTGTTAGGTTGTCAGGTTCAGTTAAAAAACTTTCAAGAAGGGAGGATGCAATCTTCTACTTTTGTTTTGCGAATCAATCTTGTACTTAATTCTGGAGCTCTCCCTTTTCATTGTTAAGATCGTCATCACTTCCTATATATTATGCAACTACAAATTAGAATCGCGAGAATGGGTATTTATCCCTTTATTCAAGACAAACATGCAACAAGACACTTATAATTATAAACAAAGACTGAACTACAAAAATGGAAGTACTTAGTTTCCCTTTGGACCCCCACTGGAATTTTAATCTATGTGAAACTTAGACTGGCTGTACTTTGTATATACATTATTTAGATCTTTGAATAATGCACATACGACATGATTTGTCCTAGCATGCTATTGTGTAAATCTTGCGGGGTGACAGTTTGATAAACCGTCCCATCATTCTGTCCCTCACCTTGTTCCATGTGAGTTTGAAAAAAATGCATCTTTTTGTCTGAAATGGAACAGGCATTCATATTTGACGAAGTTACCCACACAAAGTTATCTAATAAAACTTGCACAGAGTGTCTCTGCTTTGGGTGTGTGTAGGGCAAGCAATTATAACAAGTGTCTCTGCTGCGGGTGTTTGCTGGATGAGCGAGAATGCCAGAGGGAGAAGCGAAGACCATCAACAGTGACGACCATATTGTGTTGATTACTAACTTGAAATAATGCCATGTACGTTAATTATGTGTAGCAAATTCATTTTTTCTTTGGCGTGGGAAGTGTTGTAAGATGCCTGAATGTCCTATGATGCTCCCCCTTTGTCTTGCTGTTTACTTTGCCAGTTTTTCTACAATGCTTTGTCACATGCATATTTCTACTGAGCTGTTTGTTCTACTACTGAACTGTGAACAGAAATAGATAAATTCATTATAAAAAGAAGGTCAAGCTCCTAGGAGGATAAAAAAGCCACATGATCGGTTGTTCTTTGATGATTCTTGAATTACCAGTTCCACGCCATTTGGAATGTTTAGAGAACACATGTGGCAGTTGTTATATTTCAATGGCCGGTTTCATTTATTATATTACACCTTTGAAATTGTAAAGATTAAAACTTAAAATGGTTGCATGCAATGTTTTTTTTGCTACTTGCTGATTCGTCTTTTATTTTTTGTCTATTTGAGATCGTCTTTACCACAATTGCCGAGTGGTAAGCAGAGTGATTTATAACATAAAAAGGGTCTAAAAACCCGCTTGATATGCATGAGGATCGTAAATTTGTTCGTTCGTTCTGACATACTTCGTCTATCGGAGTTACCTCATCCTTGGTCCTAGTACGGTAACGTCGACCAAGGAACTGAGTAGGCTTCTTCATCTCTACACCCCATCGTCGGTACAATGACAATTCTAAATGTGTTAACGACATGAATCACAACTAGACTTATTGAAATTCTCCCAAGGTCTAAATGTGCTAACGCATGAATCACATCTATTAGCATGTTATATATTAACTGAGTAAAGATACTTTGACTTTGGATAAAACTTATTTGCAGACTAAAAAAGACCGGAGGGAGTATTTGCTATGACGCAACAAAATATTGTGATTCGCCAGGAAAACAACACCATTAGAAGCTAGGCGTCGATGGAGGCGTAAAGGTCACACAGCCACCATGAGTTTGCATTGTTGTTTATTTCTGTTGCAAAGCACGAGCACCAAAAATGTCTATTTTTCTCCCGTTGCAACGCACGGGCCTTTTTGTTAGTAAACATTTATCATGATATAAGGAAATATAAATAACAACTTTATTATTGCCTTTAGGGCATATTTCCTTCAGTCTCCCACTTGCACTAGAGTCAATAATCTAGTTCACATCGTCATGTGATTTCACACCAATAGTTCACATCTTTATGTGATTAGTTCACATCTTCATGTGACTAATACCCAAAGGGTTTACTAGAGTCAATAATCTAGTTCACATTGCTATGTAATTAACACCCAAAGAGTGATCATGTTTTGCTTGTGAGAGAAGTTTAGTCTACGGGTCTGCAACATTCAGATTCGTATGTATTTATAAATTCTATGTCTACAATAGTCTGCACGGAGCTACTCTAGCTAATTGCTCCCACTTTCAATATGTATCTAGATCGAGACTTAGTCCTCTAGATCGGTGTCAAAAGCATGCATCGACGTAACTCTTTACGACGAACTCTTTTATCACCTCCATTACCGAGAAATATTTCCATAGTCCTCTAAGGATAATTTTGACAGTTGTCCAGTGATCTATTCCTAGATCACTATTGTACTCCCTTGCCAAAATCATGCTAAGGTATACAATAGGTCTGGTACGCATCATAGCAAACTTTATAGAACCTATGACTGAGGCATAGGGAATGACTTTTCGTTCTCTTTCTATTTTCTTGTAACACCCTCGATGCGACTATAGCTCCCACGTGTCGAGGCACGACTTAGAGACATAATCGCATTGAAGGCATATGTCGCAAGTTAGGCAATCTTCACAACATCCCATGTAATATGAATAATAAAGGGGAGATAACATAGTTGGATTACACTCACCACGTCAATCAAGTACATAAATAACATTACATCATCCAAACACTCATGGCCCGACTACTGCGCCAAAATAAAAGATAACCCAACAAGCGACACGGTCCCGATCACCCCCAACTGGGCACCACTACTGATCATCAGGAAAGGAAACATAGTAACATTGAGAGTCTTCGTCGAACTCCCACTTGAGCTCAGGCGCGTCTCCTGGAGCGGAATCATCGGGCCCTGCATCTGGTGTAATAGTAATCTGTGAGCCATAGGGACTCAGCAATCTCGCACCCTCGCGATCAAGACTATTTAAGCTTATAGGTAAGGCAAGGTAAATGATGTGGAGCTGCAGCAAGCGACTAGCAAATATGGTGGCTAACTTATTCGCAAAAGAGAGCGAGAAGAGGAGGCGAAGCGCGAGCGAGAAACTAGAGAGCAACCTGCGCAAACATTACTCCAACACCGTGTCCGCTTCCCGGACTCCGCCGAGAAGAGGCCATCACGGTAACACACTCAGTTGATTCATTTTAATTAAGTTAAGGTTCAAGTTATCTACAACCGGACATTAACAAATTCCATCTGCCCATAACCGCGGGCATGGCTTTCGGGAGTTCAAATCCCTGCAGGGGAGTCCCGACTTAGCCCATGACAAGCTCTCACGGTCAACGAAGGAATAGACCCCCTCCCAAGACGTTCCGATCAGACTCGGTATCTCGGTTATTCAAGACACTTCGACAGGTTAAAACAAGACCAGCAACACTGCCCGAATGTGCCGACAAATCCCGATAGGAGCTGCACATATCTCTTTCTTAGGGCACACTCAGATGAACACTATGTACAACTAAAACCAACCCTCAAGTTGCCCCGAGGTGGCGCTGCAAGTGGCTCTATTTGGACCAACACTCAGAGGAGCACTGGCCCGGGGGGGTTTAAATAAGATGACCCTTGGGCTCCGGAAACCCAAGGGAAAAAGAGGCTAGGTGGAAAATGGTAAGACCAAGGTTGGGCATTACTGGAAAAGCTTTAATCAAGGCGAAATATCAAGGGGTTCCCATTATAACCCAACCGCGTAAGGAACGCAAAATCCGGGAACATAACACCGATATGACGGAAAATAGGGCGGCAAGAGTGGAACAAAACACTAGGCGAGAGGCCAAGCCTTCCACCCTTTACCAAGTATATAGATGCATTAAGATAACATGGCAATATAATGATATCCCAACAAGTAAATAAATGTTCCAACAAGGAACGGCCTTCAATCTTCACCTGCAACTAGCAACGCTATAAGAGGGGCCGAGCAAAGCGGTAACATGGCCAAACAACGGTTTGCTAGGACATGGTGGGTTAGAGGTTTGATATGGCAATTTGGAAGGCTTGAAAGCAAGTGGTAGGCATCGTAGCATTGGCATAGCAAAAGAGCGAGCAAAACTAGCATAGCAAAGATAGTAGTGATTTTGAGGGTATGATCATCTTGCCTGCACGGTTGTCAGAGTTGACTGGATCCTCAAAAGAAAACTCAACAGGCTCCTCGTTAGCGAACTCGTCTCCCGGCTCTACCCAAACAAGACAAACAAGCAACAAGGACACAATCAATCACGTGCAAGGATCAAACAATATGATGTAATGATGATATGCTATACAGGATGCGATGCGGGATGCATATGCAAGATATGACAGGAAATGCAAGAACCTGGCCTCAACTTGGAAATCCAAGTGTGCCACTGGAAAGATGAGATGAAATCGCTTGAAAACGATATAAAGAACGTCGGGATCGGAGTTACGGTTTGGAAATGGCAAGCGATTCAAATATGACCACGTTCTGCGATTTACAGCAAGTAGCCATCTAAATGCAATGAGATGAACATGCTACAGCACCTAAACATGGCAAAAAAATACATGGAAGGGATGCATTCAAGATGCTTAACAAAATTCTAGCACTGAGCTACGGCCAATTCATCCATTAACAGGTTCAAACAAGCATGGCAAAAATGCATATGGTAAACAGATCTCAGACTTAGTGAAATTAACACTTGTCTGGAATTTCAGATCAGGTAGCACTCTTCGGAGCAACAAAACTACATGCTACAGAACCTGAACATGGCAAAGCAAAACATGGCATGGAGCTACTCAAATATCTTAACAAAAGTCCCTTAGTGACCTTGAGCCAAAAGGGATCAGAAAATACAATTGCAAGCATGCGAACATAGCAAAAACATAACCAGATCACAGACTTAGTGAAAACTGGCACATGCTGAAATATAACTCAGGTAGGCATGTTTACGAGCTCGATGCACTCACTACGGTGCAAGTCATGATAAGCTAAGCATACACCCATCAAGAATACATAAAATGCAATCTATACATGGCAAGAATAATAGCATAGCATGCACGGATCAACTACAACATCATCGGCAAAATTGCAAACAAGTTGACAATCTGCCCAGATTCACAAAGTAGCAAAAGTAGAGCTCGATTAACTCAAGCTAGGTTGCTCCATAAATGAAAAAAAATACATGGATGGATAGAGCACTACAATATTAACAAAACATCCTTACTGATCATCCTCAAAAGAGGCACGGATCACTAGGAAACAACATGAACATATGGCATCATGAGATAAACAGATCAAGGACTTGGTGGAAATGCTAAGTCCCTGAAAACATAATTAGCAAGTGCACCACTTTGCACGCTTGTGCTAGTCACCACACACATCACAAAAATACATGGGTTGCACCTCTGGAAAGATGACAAAACCCTTAACAAAACATATGTAGAGCATCAGGGCATATCATGCACACAATAATCATGGCAAAAATGACAAAAACCTAAATGGAGTAGCAGATCTGACAATTATCTCAAGTAGCCCTCTTCTAACAGCATTTCGGGCATCAAGATGAATTCAAATGAAAATGATGCAATGGAATGAAATGATGTACTCTCTGAGCTGAACATTCTGATATGCTATATGCATGAATCGGAGCTACGGATGCAAAGTTATAGCATGATGAAGTAGGGCACATGAGCTAGGGTTAGGAGGGAAAAAGTCAACCGTGGGGAGATATTTTCAAATCTGGATCGGGGGCACGGATCCCGAGGACGGCCGGACTCTTCGCCGTAGTTCTTCGCTGCTTGCCGGACTTGGGCGTGGAGGAGGCCGGAGCCGAGGCGAGGTGGCCGGAGGAGGGAGAGGACGGCGAGGCGGCGGTGGAGGGCGGCGTTGGCGGGGCGGCGGAGCCGCGGCGGCGGCGGCGGCGCGTGGATGCTGCGGTGCCGGCGATGGCGCGTGGTGGCAGCGGCGATGGCGCGCGGCGGCGGCGGCGAGGCTCCCGGGCGGCGCGCGGGCAGAGGGAGCCCTGGGCGGCGGCGGGTGGCGACCCGGGCCGGGAGGGCCCCGCCTGGGCTCTCCGGGCCGGCGATGTGGGCGCGGGGCGCGGGCGAGTAGGACAGCGACACGTGGCGGCGGTGGAGCGGCGCGGACGCGTCCGGTCGGGGCGGACGTTGTCCGGCTGCGCGAGGAGGAGCGGATCTAGGGTTTGATCCGGAATTTCGGGAGGGGACTTTAAATAGAGGTAGAGGGAGCTAGGAGAGTCCAAATGAGGTGCGGTTTGCGACCATGCGATCGTGATCGAACGCTCTAGATGATGGAGTAGGTTTAGGTGGGTTTTGGGCCAAATTGGAGGGGTGTTGGGCTGCAACACACACGAGGCCTTTTCGGTCCCTCGGTTAACCGTTGGAGTATCAAACGAAGTCCAAATGATACGAAACTTGATAGGCGGTCTACCGGTAGTAAACCAAGGCCGCTTGACAAGTCTCGGTCCAATCCAGAAATGTTTAATCCCCACACATGAAAGAAAGGTAGAAATGACCACCGGAGGAGAACGAAGCGCCGGAATGCAAAACGGACAACGGGGAAAATGCTCGAATGCATGAGACGAACACGTATGCAAATGCAATGCACATGATGACATGATAAGAGATGCATGACAACGATAACAACACACGGAGACAAAAAACCCGAACCCGAGAAAATAAAATAACTTAACGCCGGAAACGGCAAGAGTTGGAGTACAAATTGGTAAAGTTACATCCGGGGTGTTACATATTTGACATGGTCGGGTTTTGAGTCTTTACTCAACTTCACACCTTACAACACAGGCAAGAACTCCTTCTTTGACTGTTCCATTTTGAACTACTTCAAAAACTTGTCAAGTTATGTACTCATTGAAAAATTTATCAAGCGTCTTAATCTATCTCTATAGATCTTGATGCCCAATATGTAAGCAGCTTCACCGAGGTCTTTTATTGAAAAATTCTTATTCAAGTATCCTTTTATGCTATCCAGAAATTCAGTATCGTTTCCGATCAACAGTATGTCATCCACATATGATATCAGAAATTCTATAGAGCTCCCACTCACTTTCTTGTAAATACAAGCTTCTCCAAAAGTCTGTATAAAACTATATGCTTTGATCAACTCATCAAAGCATATATTCCAACTCCGAGATGCTTGCACCAGTCCATAGCTGGATCGCTGGAACTTGCATACTTTGTTAGCACCTTTAGGATTGAAAAAACCTTCTAGTTGCATCATATACAACTCTTCTTTAATAAATCCATTAAGAAATGTAGTTTTGATATCCATTTGCCAGATTTCATAAAATGCGGCAACTGCTAACATGATTCGAACAGACTTTAAGCATCGATACGAGTGAGAAAATCTCATCGTAGTCAACACCTTGAACTTGTCGAAAACCTTTTGCGACGATTCGAGCTTTGTAGATAGTAACACTACTATCAGCGTCCGTCTTCCTCTTGAAGATCCATTTATTATGAATGGCTCACCGATCATCGGGCAAGTCATTCAAAGTCCATACTTTGTTCTCATACGTGGATCCCATCTCAGATTTCATGGCCTTAAGCCATTTCACGGAATCTGGGCTCATCATCGCTTCCTCATAGTTCGTAGGTTCGTTATGGTCTAGTAACATGACTTCAAGAACAAGATTACCATACCACTTTGGTGCGGAACGTACTCTGGTTGACCTACAAGGTTCGGTAGTAACTTGATCTGAAGTTTCATGATCATCATCATTAACTTCCTCACTAATTGGTGTAGGCATCACCGGAACTGATTTCAGTGATGAGATACTTTCCAATTTGAGAGAAGGTACAATTACCTCATCAAGTTCTACTTTCCTCCCACTCACTTCTTTCGAGAGAAATTCCTTCTCTAGAAAGGATCCACTCTTAGCAACGAATATCTTGCCTTCGGATCTGTGATAGAAGGTGTACCCAACAGTCTCCTTTGGGTATCCTATGAAGACACATTTCTCCGATTTGGGTTCGAGCTTATAAGGTTGAAACTTTTTCACATAAGCATCACAACCCCGAACTTTAAGAAACGACAACTTAGGTTTCTTGCTAAACCACAGTTCATATGGTGTCGTCTCAACGGATTTTTAGACGGTGCCCTATTTAATGTGAATGCAGCTGTCTCTAATGCATAACCCCAAAACGATAGTGGTAAATCGATAAGAGACATCATAGATCACGCCATATCTAATAAAGTACGGTTACGACGTTCGGACACACCATTACTCCGTTGTATTCCAGGTGGCATGAGTTGTGAAACTTATTCCACATTGTTTTTAAATGAAGGCCAAACTCGTAACTCAAATATTTTCCTCCGCGGTCAGATCGTAGAAACTTTATTTTCTTGTTACAACGATTCTTAACTTCACTCTAAATTTCTTTGAACTTTTCAAATGTTTTAGACTTGTGTTTCATTAAGTAGATACAACCATATCTGCTTAAATCATCTGTGAAGGTCAGAAAATAACGATACCCGCCGCGAGCCTCAACACTTATCGGACCGCATACATTAGTATGTATTATTTCCAATAAGTTAGTGGTTCGCTCCATTGTTCCGGAGAACGGAGTGTTAGTCATCTTGCCCATGAGGCATGGTTCACAAGCATCAAATGATTCATAATCAAGTGATTCCAAAAGTCCATCCGCATGGAGTTTCTTCATGCGCTTTACACCAATATGACCTAAACGGCAGTGCCACTAGTATGTTGCACTATCATTATCAACTTTGCATCTTTTGGTATCAATATTATGAATATGTGTATTACTATGGTCGAGATTCAATAAACCATTCACCTTGGGTGTATGACCACAGAAGGTTTTATTCATGTAAACAGAATAACAATTGTTCTTTGACTTAAATGAATAACCGTATTGCAATAAACATGATCCAATCATATTATGCTCAACGCAAACACTAAACAACATTTATTTTAGGTTCAACACTAATCCCGAAGGTAAAGGGAGTGTGCGATGGTGATCTTATCAACCTTGGAATTACTTCCAACACACATCGTCACCTCGCCCTCAACTAGTCTCTGTTCATTTTACAACTCTTGTTTTCAAGTTACTAATCATAGCAACTAAGCCAGTATCAGATACCCAGGGGCTACTATGAACACTAGTAAAGTACACATCAATAACATGTATATCATATATACTTTTGTTCACTTTTCCACCCTTCTTATCTGCCAAGTATTTGGGGCAGTTCCGCTTCCAGTGACCATTTCCTTTGCAGTAGAAGTACTCAGATTTAGGCTTGGGTTTAGCTTTGGGATTCTTAATGGGAGTGGCAACTTGCTTGCCATTCTTCTTGAAGCTCCCTTTCTTTCCCTTGCCCTTTTACTTGAAACTAGTGGTCTTGTCAACCATCAACACTTGATGCTTTTCTTGATTTCTACCTTCGCCGATTTCAGCATCGCGAAGAGCTCGGGAATCGTTTTACACCATCCTTTGCATATTATAGTTCATCACTAAGTTCCAGTAACTTGGTGATAGTGACTAGAGAACTCTATTAATCACTATCTTATCTGGAAGTTAACTCCCACTTGATTCAAGAAATTGTAGTACCCAGACAATATGAGCACATGCTCACTGGTTGAGCTATTCTCCTCCATCTTGTAGGCAAAGTACTGTCAGAGGTCTCATACCTCTCGACACGGGCATGAGTCTGAAATACTAATTTCAACTCTTGGAACATATTATATGCTCCGTGGCATTCAAATCATTTTTGAAGTCCTGGTTCTAAGCCGTAAAGCATGGCGCACAAAGCTATCAAGTAGTCATCATACCGAGCTTGCCAAATGTTCATAACGTCTGCCTCTGCTCCTACAATAGGTCCATCTCCTAGTGGTGCATCAAGGACATAATTCTTCTGTGCAGCAATGAGGATAATCCTCAGATCACGGAGCTAGTCTGCATCATTGCTACTAACATCTTTCAACATAGTTTTCTCTAGGAATATATTATAAATAAAACGGGGAAGCTATACGCGAGCAATTGATCTACAACATAGATATGCAAATACTATCAGGACTCAGTTCGTGATAAATTTAAGTTCAATTAATCATATTACTTAAGAACTCCCAATTAGATAGACATCCCTCTAGTCATATAAATGATCACGTGATCCATATCAACTAAACCATGTCCGATCATCACGTGAGATGGAGTAGTTTTCAATGGTGAACATCACTATGTTGATCATATCTACTATGTGATTCACGTTCGACCTTTCGGTCTCAGTGTTCCGAGGCCATATCTGCATATGCTAGGCTCGTCAAGTTTAACCCGAGTATTCCGCGTGTGCAAAAACTGTCTTGCACCCGTTGTATGTGAACATAGAGCTTATCACACCCGATCATCACGTGGTGTCTCGGCACGACGAACTGTTGCAACGGTGCATACTCAAGGACAACACTTATACCTTGAAATTTAGTGAGGGATCATCTTATAATGCTACCGCCGTACTAAGCAAAATAAGATGCATAAAAAGATAAACATCACATGCAATCAAAATATGTGACATGATATGGCCATCATCATCTTGTGCCTTTGATCTCCATATCCAAAGTACCATCATGATCTCCATCGTTAGCGGCATGACACCATGATCTCCATCATCTTGATCTCTATCAACATGTCATCTCATGGTCGTCTTGACAACTATTGCTTTTGCAACTATTGCTATCGCATAGCGATAAAATAAAGCAATTATATGGCACTTGCATCTTATGCAATAAAGAGACAACCATAAGGCTTCTGCCAGTTGCCTATAACTTTAACAAAACATGATCGTCTCATACAACAATTTATATCTCATCACGTCTTGACCATATCACATCACAACATGCCTTGCAAAAACAAGTTAGACGTCCTCTACTTTGTTGTTGCAAGTTTTACGTGGCTGCTACAGGCTTCTTGCAAGAACCTTCTTACCTACGCATCAAAACCACAACGATTTTTCGCCAAGTGTGTTGTTTTAACCTTCAACAAGGACCGAGTGTAGTCAAACTCAATTCAACTAAAGTTGGAGAAACAGACACCCGCTAGCCACCTGTGTGCGAAGCACGTCCGTAGTACCAGTCTCATGAACGCGGTCAAGTAATGTCGGTCTGGGCCGCTTCATCCAACAATACCGTCGAATCAAAGTATGACATGCTGGTAAGCAGTATGACTATTATCGCCCACAACTCTTTATGTTCTACTCGTGCATATAACATCTACGCATAGACCTGGCTCGGATGCCACTGTTGGGGAATGCAGTATTTCAAAATATTTACCTACGATCATGCAAGATCTATCTAGGAGATGCATAGCAATGAGAGGGGAGAGTTTGCTATGTACCCTCGTAGACCGAAAGCGGAAGCGTTTAGTAACGCGGTTGATGTAGTCGAACGTCTTCGTGATCCAACCGATCCAAGTACCGAACGCACGACACCTCCGCGATCAGCACACGTTCAGCTCGATTATGTCCCTCGAACTCTTGATCCAGTTGAGGCCGAGGGAGAGTTCCGTTAGCACGACGGTGTGGTGATGGTGATGATGAAGTTACCGACGCAGGGCCTCGCCTAAGCACTACAACGATATGATCGAGGTGTGTAACTGGAGGGGGGCACCGCACACGGCTAAAAGATCAATTTGTGTGTCTTTGGGGTGCCCCTGCCCCCGTATATAAAGGAGGGAGAGGGAGAGGCAGCCGACCCTAGGGGGCGCGCCAAGGTGTGGAGTCCTACTAGGACTCCCTAGTCCTAGTAGGATTCCACCTCCCACACGGAGTAGGAAAGGGGGAAGGGAGAAGGAGATGGAAAGGGGGGCCGGCCCCCTTCTCCTAGTCCTAATCAGCCTCCTGCCCAAGGGGGGGGTGCACCAGCCCCTTTTGGGCTGGTGTGCTTCCCTCTTATGGCCCATAAGGCCCATAACTTCTCCCGAGGGGTTCCGGTAACCTCCCGGTACTCTGAAAAATTGCACGAACCACTCGGAACCATTCCAATGTCCAAATGCAACCTTCCAATATATGAATCTTTACCTCTCGACCATTTCAAGACTCCTCGTCATGTCCGTGATCTCATCCGAGACTCCGAAAAAACTTCGGTTCATCAAATCACATAACTCACAATACAAATCGTCATTGAACGTTAAGTGTGCGGACCCTACGGGTTCGAGAACTATGTAGACACGACCGAGACACATCTCGGTCAATATCCAATAGTGGAACCTGGATGCTCTTATTGGCTCCTACATATTCCACGAAGATCTTTATCGGTCAAACCGCATAACAACATACGTTGTTCCCTTTGTCATCGGTATGTTACTTGCCTGAGATTCGATCGTCAGTATCATCATACCTAGTTTAATCTCGTTACCGGCAAGTCTCTTTACTTGTTCCGTAATGCATCTTCCCGTGACTAACTCATTAGTCACATTGCTTTCAAGGCTCATAGTGATGTTTATTACTGAGAGGGCCCAAAGATACCTCTCCGATACACGGAGTGACAAATCCTAATATCGATCTATGCCAACTCAACAAACACCATCGGAGACACCTGTAGAGCATTTTTATAATCACCCAGTTACGTTGTGACATTTGATAGCACACAAGGTGTTCCTCCAGTATTCGGGAGTTGCATAATCTCATAGTCTGAGGAACATGTATAAGTCATGAAGAAAGCAATAGCAATAAACTAAACGATCATGGTGCTAAGCTAACGGACGGGTCTTGTCCATTACATCATTCTATAATGATGTGATACCGTTCATCAAATGACAACACATGTCCATGGCTAGGAACTTAACCATCTTTGATTAACGAGCTAGTCAACTAGAGGCATACTAGGGACATTCTATTTTTTCTATGTATTCACACATGTACTAAGTTTCCCGTTTATACAATTCTAGCATGAATAATAAACATTTATCATGATATAAGGACATATAAATAACAACTTTATTATTGCCTCTAGGGCATATTTCCTTCAGCAACATCTATAACCTTTGAAAATTAACATCATAGACGGTAGATAGACAGATGAATCTCATCTGGAAAACTGCTGAAGCGGAAGGCAAATATTGAGTGTTGGTGTCAAAACCGGTGGATCTCGGGTAGGGGGTCCTGAACTGTGCGTCTAGGCCGGATGGTAACAGGAGGCAAGGGACACGAAGTTTTACCCAGGTTCGGGCCCTCTCGATGGAGGTAAAACCCTATGTCCTGCTTGATTAATATTGATGATATGGGTAGTACAAGAGTAGATCTACCACGAGATCAGAGAGGCTAAACCCTAGAAGCTCGCCTATGGTATGATTGTATGTTATGGTTGTTGTCCTACGGACTAGAACCCTTCAGTTTATATAGACACCGGAGAGGGTTAGGGTTACACAAGGTCGGTTACAAAGGAGGAGATATCCATATCTGTACTGCCTAGCTTGCCTTCCACGCCAAGTAGAGTCCAATCCGGACACGAGACGAAGTCTTCAATCTTGTATCTTCATAGTCTAACAGTCCGGCCAATGGAGATAGTCCGGCTGTCCGGAGACCCCCTAATCTAGGACTCCCTCACTAGCCCCTGAACCAGGCTTCAATGACGATGAGTCCGGCGCGCAGTATTGTCTTCGGCATTGCAAGGCGGGTTCTTTCTCCGAATATACCGCAGAAGAATTTGAATACGAGTATAGTGTCCGACCCTGCAAAATATGTTCCACATTCCACCGTAGAGAGAATAGTATTTTCGCAGATCTAATTTGCTGGCTTGTTTTGGCAGCATGACATTATGTCATGGCCCGGTGATTATCGAACCGTTTCTTTTAACCATTCCCATGCATAACGCGAGGCAGTTTTTCGACACATCTTTTTAAAGCAGAGATCGTGTCCCCTTATTACGGGATTCTAATCAATACGGGCGTGGGTAACCCAACCGCGTCTAGGACTCCTAGATTATAGATGAGTCCTAAACGGCTATGGAGAGGACGCTTGATATTCACCCTTTTTATAAAGGGACGAGGTTTTTGCCTTTTCTCTCTCGTGCTCAATCGAACCCTTCTCCCACCTCGAGTTCTAACACCCAAAGCCCAGGTTAGGTGCTCCCGATCTTCAATCATGTCTGGATCCAGCCTTCAAGGCCGATGGATGCCCTCCTCAGTTACGCAAGAGGACATTAAGAAGTTGAGGGAGGCCAGATACCTGACCGCCGAGGTTTTGCATCGGCTGCCTGCTCGAGGGCAGATCGTCCCTACTCCCGAACCCAACGAGAATGTTGTGTTCGTCTCCCACTTCCTCCGAGGTCTAGGCCTCACTCTGGATCCTTTCGTCAGAGGTTTGATGTTCCATTACGGGCTAGATTTCCACAATCTAGCTCCGGACTCCTTTCTCCACATCTCGACATTTATTGTCGTGTGTGAGGCCTTCCTTCGCGTTACCCCTCACTTCGGCCTGTGGCTCAAGACCTTTGTAGTAAAGCCGAAGATGATCGAGGGGCAGCATGCAGCGTGTGGAGGTGCATCAATAGGCAAGATGGCAGGAGCTCCATGGCCGAAAGGTTCCTTTTCAGAGGTGTCTGAATTATGGAAACGGGAGTGGTTTTACGTCACGGCTCCCAGAAGTTCCAAGTGGGCGGCTGCCCCCGCTTTCCGCTCGCCCCCCCCACCACAACTGATGTCATGGATTAGCAGAGGTCTGAGCTGGGGTCCAGCCAAGGACGTGCCTATACTGCAAAGCTGCATCCGAGATCTCTTCGAGGGAGATTTTAATTTGGCTGTGGTAATACAAGTTATGCTGGTTCGTCAAGTCCAGCCTTGCAGACGCCGGCCCCTTCGCTTGTGGGAGTTCAACCCAGAGGGACCGTGTGCCATTCAAAGTTTCCTCGGCTTGACGCACGAGGAGATGTACAAGTCATTCTTCGGACCTCAAGTAGAGTGTCCAGATATTACCGAGGACGTGGGCCTGAGCAGTAACCGCGCCGCCGAACAAGTAAGAAATCCTCTGGCCGAACACACTGTCTTTTATTCGTCACGAAGTTATTTCTAAGAGTTCGCTTTTTGACCAGGACTGGCTAACAAAGGCGAAGATGATTCGGTGTTTGGCCCCCCTCCCTGAGGGTTTGGAAAATCCGGTATTGGAAAAGATGCTCGAGGTCGCACCTTGCCCGGAGCCCTCGAAGGAAGATACCGGGGGGGATAATATAGGCGGACGCGGGCCCCCATCACTGCCCGTTCCAACCAAGGGAGTGAGCGTCTCCACGAAGGAGGACAACCGGGGGAGGAAAAGGACTGCTTCCGAGGATCCGGAAGCCGAAGCCTCCAAACGGGAGAAGAAGTCTCCCACAGAGGGTCCGGCCTCGGGTGCCGCACAAAGTTCGCGGGGGGGATCAGCCCTCCAACGAGTCGTAAGTGATCCAAAGTACTTTAATAGTAAAGGTATGCTATCTTTTTTCTGAGAAAATAACCACCGCGTATATCTTGCAGTTCGGGCCTTAGCCCCTCTCAGATGAGCTCGTCTTCGGGGGATCTTCTTCCAAAGATGATGGAGAGCGAAACACCTCCCCCGGGCTCCTCTGCTCAAGAAGCGGGCGACCCCGAAGTGTCGTCACATAGGGCCTCTCCGGATCCGGTGAGGCCAGAAGATAATCCCATAGACCCCCGAAGTCCCCAGCGTCCGGCTCCCGAAGAGAGCAGACAAAAGAGTCCGGCACCGTCTGGTGTGCGGTCGGACGTTCTGAGGGAGTTGGTGGGGCGAGCGGCCATCTCAGAAGAACACCATATGCTGATGGGTACGGTGATGGAGAAAATCTCATCCGCCGAAACTGGATTACATGAAGCCTTTATGAGTCTACTGACAGGCTTTGAGGTACGTGAGATAATATGTGATAGTACTGCACATGTTAGGTGTGCCCTGTGTAGATAGTAGCCCCTGAGACTCTGGTTATCGTCGAGAACGGCGGCGAACAGAGGATCATATTCTCAGGCAATAACCAGACTGCCCCTATGTGCAGGTGGTGGAAGCTCCGGTAGCTAGCCGGACTAGTGAGTTGCCAAATTAAAACGACAACTGGATGCGGCAGACGCCGACATCGAGCTTGTTAACAAGAGGCTTGACGAGGCACAGGGTAAGTGTTATTATCTGGTGAACGCCACATAGTAAGAGCAGCATGATGCCAGTATCTTTAATATGTTGTGACTATAGATGGAGCTACCACTGTGGAAACCTTGCGGGCAGAAGTTGCCCGAGCCAAGGAACAATGGAGGATTAGTAATGCTGCTGCTTTGAAGGCGGCCGAAGAGTTGAAAGCCGAGAAGGCCGCACATTGCGAGAGCCAAGAGAAGATGGCCAAGATGGCCGTAGAATTAAAAGGCACTGCCGACCGTTGCCGGGTCCTTGAAAAAGAAAACCGAGCGAAGGCAATGGACCTTGAGAAGGACACGGCGGTGGACAAAGACACCCGTTCTGCTATTAGAGCGAAGAAGGAGGAGCTGCGGGAAGCCGGGGATATTGCGGCTAGGAAACCCTTTATGTTACGGCGAAAGTTCGGAGATCCACGGTATGCCCCTCTGGATCGGCTGTGGAGTTCGGCAGATGCGTATATGGATTTAGCGGCGAGCGCTGCCGATGCGGCCAAGTACTTCCAAGGTCAGACAGATCGTGAAGTGGACAAGCTGTTCTGGTCGCAATTCCACGTTCCAGAGCGTCCGCTTTCATTGACTGACCAGCTAGCCAAATGGGCCAAACTGAATAGGTTGTCCGGACTCGCCATGAGGTCTGTTTTGGATCAGCTATGGCCGGAAAAGCCAAAGCCGAACAACTATTTCAACTTAGTGCAGCAGTTCCTTGGTGCGGTGCCGCGCATTAATGCGATGAAGAGGTCGGCATGCATAGAAGGCTCGCGGATGGCCCTTGCCCGTGTTAAAGCATACTGGGCGGAGATGGACGCTACCACTGTTGCGGCGCAGGGTTTGGCCATAGGCCGGGTGGCTGCCGAGCACTATTTCGAAGAGGTTCTCGAGGGTGCTCGTTTGATAGAGGCCCAGTGCTCGAATAATATTATGTTTGAGTGATATGTATTCTCGTTGTAAGCACAATGCTTTTATGAAGTTTTTATAAGGCTATGTTTATACTTTTGCCTGAAAGTAGTATGATGCCTCCTGTGCGGCCGTTTATGTATACATGTGTATAACCTGAAAGATTGCAGCCGTTGGCTTCAACCCCCACGCATATAATGCGGAGGTGCTCGCTAAAAACGCATGTTCACACTTAACCCAACGTCTTGGTCCTATTAAGGAGGTGGTAGCGTAGCGAGCGAGGCAACTGGACTATAATGCTTTAACACTTTCACTTAGCCATAGGAGTTTGACAGTGGGGCTACTAGATAGCCCTGGTGGCTCCGCACTCTCACGATCACGGGGTGCATACATGCTTGCCCGGAAAATGGCCCTTCGTTAAGGCGGAGGAATTATAACATTCCGATAGGTCATCGAGTGGTTGACCAGTCTCACGCTATATAATGACAGTCAGTTTTCGGCTTTCTCTACTGAGGTGCTCGTCCTGATGAACTAGGGCAGAATCGTAGTAGTTCTCCTGGTGCTACCTTAGCCGGTAAAGCGGAATGTTAGGCACCAAAACACAGGAGCCAGGCAAACCCAACATTTGACCAAAGACAATGATTCGGAGCTGATGCATATAAGGCCAAACTCGCGACGCCGAACACTCCCAAAGGTATTCGGTCTTTATGGTATAAACCGGGCCTAAATAGTGCCCTTCGTAAGAAGCCCCTTGTGTCCAGGTATGTGCATTGTTCTGACGTGGCCATATGCCAAGACGTCAGCATCCTTCTCAACTGTGTTGAGAATTCGGTGGATATGTATCAACAAGAGATAGTAAAAAAGGTTTACACAAGGTCTTAATCTAAAAAGAATCCTTGGAGCGGGTCCCTGCTGCACGTCTGCGCCTGTGTCTCCGTTGTGTCATATCCTGGACGGGTGTAGCACTATGATCATCTGTAAAAGAGAGGACCTTAGGTGAAAAAAGTTGTCGTGCGAAAAGATAGTTTTTAAAGAAACCATATATAATTCAAGATGAGTAAAAATTGCCACTTGTCTGCGCGCGTTGAGCCCCTTGTATTTGTAATAGGGGTGTGACCATTGATCCGGTATAAATTACATATAGCGGCGCTAGACTCGACTAACCGTGTCCGAGGTCTTGACGACCTGTTAAATGCTTTAGTTGGTGAGGCCATTTTTAGTGTGCGGCTGCCAAGGCAGCCGCACTCTCTTCGGCATGCAAAGATCGCTTAATACTTCCATTTTACTGTAATGATGCCACGTGGACCGGGCATATTGAGTGTGAGGGAAGCGTAATGTGGTATTGCATTAAAGCGAGCGAAAGCTTCGCGTCCGAGTAGTGCTTGATAGACACTTTGGAACGAAGCGATATGGAAGGTTAAATGTTCGCTACCGAAGTTATCGGGGAAGCCGAATATAACTTTTAGTAGCAGGGAGCCCGTGCAATGAGCATCTGGGCCTGGCATTACTCCTTTAAAGGTGGTATTTCTATGGCAAATTTTTGTTGGGTCTATCCCCATTTCGCGGATTGTATCCTGATATATCAGGTTTAGACTGCTGCCACCGTCCATCAGGACTCGTGTGAAGTGGTTTTCGTCTGCCACCGTCCATCAGGACTCGTGTGAAGTGGTTTTCGTCAATTATTGGGTCTAATACCAGGGTAGCCCATCCTGCACGCCGGATACTTGCTGAGTAATCACGATGGTCGAAAGTGATCGGTTGAGACGACCAGTGGCAGGACTCCGCGGTGATAGGCCCTTGGGCATATTTTTCTGGGAGTGCCATTTTGTTTCTTCCCTTGATCACGTGTAACACGTTTACTGTTTTGACTTCTGGGGGAAATTTCTTTTGTCCCCAGTGTCTTGCTTGAGAGGCTCATCCTCATCTTCGCTTGGTGTATCCTCCACCTTGTGTACGGCGTTGAGCTTGTTGGACTGCTTGAAGACCCAACATCCTCTGTGGGTATGATTAGCAGGTTTACCAGGGGTGCTATGGATCTGACATATTTGATCCAGAGTTTTGTTTAGGCTGGACAGCTCGTCTCTGGCGCCTTTAGAGGGCGGCTTTTGCTGACCTGGCCGAGAGCTTTTGAATCCGGCGTTTACAGCCGTGCTCTTCGTGTTGTCTTCTTTATTCCGACGTTTGTTATTGCTGTTGCGCCGTGATTTCCCGTTTCCATCTCTAACTTCAGATGTACTGGGGTCGCTGGTGCTGCATCTGGCTAGCCAGCTGTCCTCACCCGCACAAAAGCGGGTCATGAGGCTTGTTAATGCTGCCATTGTTCTCGGCTTTTCTTGGCCGAGGTGTCTGGCAAGCCATTCGTCACGGACGCTATGCCTAAAAGCTGCCAAGGCTTCGGCGTCCGGACAGTCGACAATTTGGTTCTTTTTAGTAAGAAACATGTTCCAAAGTTTTCGGGCTGACTCTCCGGGCTGTTGAGTTATATGACTCAAATCGTCCATGTCCAGAGGTCGGACATAAGTCCCTTGAAAATTTGCCCGAAAAGCATCTTCAAGCTCTTCCCAACTTCCAATGGAGTTTTCGAGGAGGCCTTTAAGCCAGTGACGAGCTGGCCCTTTGAGCTTGAGGGGTAAGTACTTGATGGCGTAGAGATCATCTCCTTGAGCCATATGGATATGGAGGATATAGTGCTCAATCCAGACCCCAGGGTCTGTTGTTCCGTCGTATGCCTCTATGTTTACGGGTTTGAATCCCTCTGGAAATTCATAGTCCAGCACCTCATCGGTGAAACATAGGGGGTGTGCGGCACCCCTGTATCTGGGTGTACCGCGTTGTTCGGATGCTTGTTGTGTTACATTGTATGCTGGGGCGCGCTTGCGTGGTCCATAGATGGATCTGGTTGCGCCGTCCTTTTGGTGCGAGCCCTCGCGTGGATCGCGTATTGTCTTGTGAGTGGCATTGTTTGCCGCTCTATGTTGGCCGTGAGGCCGTCTATCCAGCCAAGTGGCTGTTTTGATTTTTGGTTGTGGGGGTCTGAGGCCTCCTCATCGAATTCAGGTAGCAACTTCCGCTTTGGGTAGCTCTTGGTGGGGCGATTGTCGCTGTACTTCGCTGCTGTGTTGAGTACTTTACTCCATCTGATTTGGAGTGTGTCCTGCGCAGCCTTGAGCCTTTGCTTCTGCTTTTTCAGACTCCTCGCGGTGGCAACAAGCCTTTGACGGGCACTCTGCTGCTCCGGGTGGCTATCCGGCGTTATGTCGTCCGGATTATTATCTTTGACAGAATTGGTTTGTTCGGTTTGATTCCCCCTATTGCCATGGTCCGGCAGTGGTTCGCCCTGCTCCAACGCTGGTTATGTATGATCGTTATTTCTGCCGAGGCGGGATTTGGGGCGGCGCTTGCGCCACCGCTTTGACTGCTTCTCGAGGGAACAAGCCTTCGGTGTGTCCTTCTGTTCCTCGTCGTCGTCTTCTTTTGGTGTGTCCACCATGTATATGTCATATGATGAAGTGGACGTCCAGCGCCCTGTGGGCGGTGGTTCCTCTTCGCCTCCCGCATCGTCGTCCATATCGTCGATGTCTTCGGGGTCGAAGTCGAGCATGTCGATTGAGTCATCGACAGTGGCTATTAAGTGGGTGGTGGGCGTCGAATTTCTTCGTCGTCCGCATCCCAATCCTGTTGGCCATAATCCGGCCAGGGCTCTCCTGACAAAGAGAGAGACCTTAGTGAATTCAAAATGTCGCCGAAGGGCGAGTGCTGAAAGATATCCGCGGCGGTGAATTCCATGATCAGCGCCCAATCGGATTCGATTGGCAGAGGCGCGGATGGTTCGGAGTCCGGGAAAGAGTCCGACACCTTGGAGTCACGGGCTGTGCAGATGGTTAGGCAGGTATTCGGCTCAATCGCCATTGAGACTGCAGCCCCTGAGGCAGTGTCTAACCACCCATCCTCGATTGGCGCAGTTGGCTCCGAACTAAGGGTCAGAGCTGATGCGGGCGCGGCCTCTGGGGTACTGTTCGGCGGCAGAGCTAGGTCATACCCATCGCTACAGTGCGGCGTGCCCGGCTGTGGCTCGAATCCGTCAAAGATCAAGTCTCCGCGGATGTCAGCCATGTAGTTCAAACTTCCAAATCTGACCTGATGGCCAGGGGCGTAGCTTTCAATCTGCTCCAGATGGCCAAGCAGATTAGCCCGCAGTGCAAAGCCGCCGAATACAAAGATCTGTCCGGGGAGAAAAGTCTCACCCTGGACCGCATCGCTATCGATGATAGTAGGAGCCATCAAGCCTAACAGCGATGACACAGAGGAACTCTCAATGAAAGCACCAATGTCGGTGTCAAAACCGGCGGATCTCGTGTAGGGGGTCCCGAACTGTGCGTCTAGGCCGGATGGTAACAGGAGACAGGGGACACGATGTTTTACCCCGGTTTGGGCCCTCTTGATGGAGGTAAAACCCTATGTCCTGCTAGATTAATATTGATGATATGGGTAGTACAAGAGTAGATCTACCACAAGATAAGAGAGGCTAAACCCTAGAAGCTAGCCTATGGTATGATTGTATGTTATGGTTGTTGTCCTACGGACTAGAACCCTTCGGTTTATATAGACACCGGAGAGGGTTAGTGTCGGTGTCAAAACCGACGGATCTCGGGTAGGGGGTCCCGAACTGTGCGTCTAGGCCGGATGGTAACAGGAGGCAGGGGACACGATGTTTTACCCAGGTTCGGGACCTCTTGATGGAGGTAAAACCCTACGTCCTGCTTGATTAATATTGATGATATGGGTAGTACAAGAGTAGATCTACCATGAGATCAGAGAGGCTAAACCCTAGAAGCTAGCCTATGGTATGGTTGTATGTTATGGTTGTTGTCCTACGGACTAGAACCCTTCGGTTTATATAGACACCGGAGAGGGTTAGGGTTACACAAGGTTGGTTACAAAGGAGGAGATATCCATATCCGTATTGCCTAGCTTGCCTTCCACGCCAAGTAGAGTCCCATCCGGACACGAGACGAAGTCTTCAATCTTGTATCTTCATAGTCTAACAGTCCGGCCAATGGAGATAGTCCAGCTGTTCGGAGACCCCCTAATCCAGGACTCCCTCAGTAGCCCCTGAACCAGGCTTCAATGACGATGAGTCCGGCGCGCAGTGTTGTCTTCGGCATTGCAAGGCGGGTTCCTTCTCCGAATATACCGCAGAAGAATTTGAATACGAGGATAGTGTTCAACCCTGCAAAATAAGTTCCACATTCCACCGTAGAGAGAATAATATTTTCGCAGATCTAATTTGCTGGCTTGTTTTGGCAAGACGACATTATGTCATGGCCCGGTGATTATTCGAACTGTTTCTTTTAACCAGCCCCGCACATAGCGTGAGGCAGTTTTTCGACACGTCTTGTTAAAGCAGAGATCGTGTCCCCTTATTACGGGATTCTCATCAATACGGGCGTGGGTAACCCAACCGCGTCTAGGACTCCTAGATTATAGGCGAGTCCTAAACGGCTATGGAGAGGATGCTTGATATCCACCCTCTTTATAGAGGGACAAGGTTTTCGCTTTTTCTCTCTCGTGCTCAATCGAACCCTTCTCCCGCCTCGAGTTCTAACACCCAAAGCCCAGGTTAGGTGCTCCGGATCTTCAATCATGTCTGGATCCAGCCTTCAAGGCGGATGGATGCCCTCCTCCGTTATGGAAGAGGACATTAAGAAGTTAAGGGAGGCCAGATACCTGACCGCCGAGGTTTCGCATCGGCTGCCTGCTCGAGGGCAGATCGTCCCTACTCCCAAACCCAACGAGAACGTTGTGTTCGTCTCCCACTTCCTCCGAGGTCTAGGCCTCACTCTGGATCCTTTTGTCAGAGGTTTGATGTTCTATTACGGGCTAGATTTACACGATCTAGCTCCGGACTCCTTTCTCCACATCTCGACATTTATTGTCGTGTGTGAGGCCTTCCTTCGCGTTACCCCTCACTTCGGCCTGTGGCTCAAGACCTTTAAAGTAAAGCCTAAGATGATCAAGGGGCAGCATGCAGCGCGCGGAGGTGCATCAATAGGCAAGATGGCAGGAGCTCCATGGCTGAAAGGTTCCTTTTCAGAGGTGTCTGAATTGTGGCAACGGGAGTGGTTTTACGTCACGGCTCCCAGAAGTGCCAAGTGGGCGGCTGCCCCCGCTTTCCACTCGGGCCCCCACCACAACTAATGTCATGGATTAGCAGAGGTCTGAGCTGGGGTCCAGCCAAGGACGTGCCTATACTGCAAAGCCGCATCCGAGATCTCTTCGAGGGAGATTTTAATTTGGCTGTGGTAATACAAGTTATGCTGGTTCGTCAAGTCCAGCCTTGCAGACGCCG
>NW_024114338.1:0-17517 GCF_003073215.2 Triticum urartu | reverse complement strand
TCCTTTGGGTATCCTATGAAGACACATTTCTCCGATTTGGGTTCGAGCTTATAAGGTTGAAACTTTTTCACATAAGCATCACAACCCCGAACTTTAAGAAACGACAACTTAGGTTTCTTGCTAAACCACAGTTCATATGGTGTCGTCTCAACGGATTTTTAGACGGTGCCCTATTTAATGTGAATGCAGCTGTCTCTAATGCATAACCCCAAAACGATAGTGGTAAATCGATAAGAGACATCATAGATCACGCCATATCTAATAAAGTACGGTTACGACGTTCGGACACACCATTACTCCGTTGTATTCCAGGTGGCATGAGTTGTGAAACTTATTCCACATTGTTTTTAAATGAAGGCCAAACTCGTAACTCAAATATTTTCCTCCGCGGTCAGATCGTAGAAACTTTATTTTCTTGTTACAACGATTCTTAACTTCACTCTAAATTTCTTTGAACTTTTCAAATGTTTTAGACTTGTGTTTCATTAAGTAGATACAACCATATCTGCTTAAATCATCTGTGAAGGTCAGAAAATAACGATACCCGCCGCGAGCCTCAACACTTATCGGACCGCATACATTAGTATGTATTATTTCCAATAAGTTAGTGGTTCGCTCCATTGTTCCGGAGAACGGAGTGTTAGTCATCTTGCCCATGAGGCATGGTTCACAAGCATCAAATGATTCATAATCAAGTGATTCCAAAAGTCCATCCGCATGGAGTTTCTTCATGCGCTTTACACCAATATGACCTAAACGGCAGTGCCACTAGTATGTTGCACTATCATTATCAACTTTGCATCTTTTGGTATCAATATTATGAATATGTGTATTACTATGGTCGAGATTCAATAAACCATTCACCTTGGGTGTATGACCACAGAAGGTTTTATTCATGTAAACAGAATAACAATTGTTCTTTGACTTAAATGAATAACCGTATTGCAATAAACATGATCCAATCATATTATGCTCAACGCAAACACTAAACAACATTTATTTTAGGTTCAACACTAATCCCGAAGGTAAAGGGAGTGTGCGATGGTGATCTTATCAACCTTGGAATTACTTCCAACACACATCGTCACCTCGCCCTCAACTAGTCTCTGTTCATTTTACAACTCTTGTTTTCAAGTTACTAATCATAGCAACTAAGCCAGTATCAGATACCCAGGGGCTACTATGAACACTAGTAAAGTACACATCAATAACATGTATATCATATATACTTTTGTTCACTTTTCCACCCTTCTTATCTGCCAAGTATTTGGGGCAGTTCCGCTTCCAGTGACCATTTCCTTTGCAGTAGAAGTACTCAGATTTAGGCTTGGGTTTAGCTTTGGGATTCTTAATGGGAGTGGCAACTTGCTTGCCATTCTTCTTGAAGCTCCCTTTCTTTCCCTTGCCCTTTTACTTGAAACTAGTGGTCTTGTCAACCATCAACACTTGATGCTTTTCTTGATTTCTACCTTCGCCGATTTCAGCATCGCGAAGAGCTCGGGAATCGTTTTACACCATCCTTTGCATATTATAGTTCATCACTAAGTTCCAGTAACTTGGTGATAGTGACTAGAGAACTCTATTAATCACTATCTTATCTGGAAGTTAACTCCCACTTGATTCAAGAAATTGTAGTACCCAGACAATATGAGCACATGCTCACTGGTTGAGCTATTCTCCTCCATCTTGTAGGCAAAGTACTGTCAGAGGTCTCATACCTCTCGACACGGGCATGAGTCTGAAATACTAATTTCAACTCTTGGAACATATTATATGCTCCGTGGCATTCAAATCATTTTTGAAGTCCTGGTTCTAAGCCGTAAAGCATGGCGCACAAAGCTATCAAGTAGTCATCATACCGAGCTTGCCAAATGTTCATAACGTCTGCCTCTGCTCCTACAATAGGTCCATCTCCTAGTGGTGCATCAAGGACATAATTCTTCTGTGCAGCAATGAGGATAATCCTCAGATCACGGAGCTAGTCTGCATCATTGCTACTAACATCTTTCAACATAGTTTTCTCTAGGAATATATTATAAATAAAACGGGGAAGCTATACGCGAGCAATTGATCTACAACATAGATATGCAAATACTATCAGGACTCAGTTCGTGATAAATTTAAGTTCAATTAATCATATTACTTAAGAACTCCCAATTAGATAGACATCCCTCTAGTCATATAAATGATCACGTGATCCATATCAACTAAACCATGTCCGATCATCACGTGAGATGGAGTAGTTTTCAATGGTGAACATCACTATGTTGATCATATCTACTATGTGATTCACGTTCGACCTTTCGGTCTCAGTGTTCCGAGGCCATATCTGCATATGCTAGGCTCGTCAAGTTTAACCCGAGTATTCCGCGTGTGCAAAAACTGTCTTGCACCCGTTGTATGTGAACATAGAGCTTATCACACCCGATCATCACGTGGTGTCTCGGCACGACGAACTGTTGCAACGGTGCATACTCAAGGACAACACTTATACCTTGAAATTTAGTGAGGGATCATCTTATAATGCTACCGCCGTACTAAGCAAAATAAGATGCATAAAAAGATAAACATCACATGCAATCAAAATATGTGACATGATATGGCCATCATCATCTTGTGCCTTTGATCTCCATATCCAAAGTACCATCATGATCTCCATCGTTAGCGGCATGACACCATGATCTCCATCATCTTGATCTCTATCAACATGTCATCTCATGGTCGTCTTGACAACTATTGCTTTTGCAACTATTGCTATCGCATAGCGATAAAATAAAGCAATTATATGGCACTTGCATCTTATGCAATAAAGAGACAACCATAAGGCTTCTGCCAGTTGCCTATAACTTTAACAAAACATGATCGTCTCATACAACAATTTATATCTCATCACGTCTTGACCATATCACATCACAACATGCCTTGCAAAAACAAGTTAGACGTCCTCTACTTTGTTGTTGCAAGTTTTACGTGGCTGCTACAGGCTTCTTGCAAGAACCTTCTTACCTACGCATCAAAACCACAACGATTTTTCGCCAAGTGTGTTGTTTTAACCTTCAACAAGGACCGAGTGTAGTCAAACTCAATTCAACTAAAGTTGGAGAAACAGACACCCGCTAGCCACCTGTGTGCGAAGCACGTCCGTAGTACCAGTCTCATGAACGCGGTCAAGTAATGTCGGTCTGGGCCGCTTCATCCAACAATACCGTCGAATCAAAGTATGACATGCTGGTAAGCAGTATGACTATTATCGCCCACAACTCTTTATGTTCTACTCGTGCATATAACATCTACGCATAGACCTGGCTCGGATGCCACTGTTGGGGAATGCAGTATTTCAAAATATTTACCTACGATCATGCAAGATCTATCTAGGAGATGCATAGCAATGAGAGGGGAGAGTTTGCTATGTACCCTCGTAGACCGAAAGCGGAAGCGTTTAGTAACGCGGTTGATGTAGTCGAACGTCTTCGTGATCCAACCGATCCAAGTACCGAACGCACGACACCTCCGCGATCAGCACACGTTCAGCTCGATTATGTCCCTCGAACTCTTGATCCAGTTGAGGCCGAGGGAGAGTTCCGTTAGCACGACGGTGTGGTGATGGTGATGATGAAGTTACCGACGCAGGGCCTCGCCTAAGCACTACAACGATATGATCGAGGTGTGTAACTGGAGGGGGGCACCGCACACGGCTAAAAGATCAATTTGTGTGTCTTTGGGGTGCCCCTGCCCCCGTATATAAAGGAGGGAGAGGGAGAGGCAGCCGACCCTAGGGGGCGCGCCAAGGTGTGGAGTCCTACTAGGACTCCCTAGTCCTAGTAGGATTCCACCTCCCACACGGAGTAGGAAAGGGGGAAGGGAGAAGGAGATGGAAAGGGGGGCCGGCCCCCTTCTCCTAGTCCTAATCAGCCTCCTGCCCAAGGGGGGGGTGCACCAGCCCCTTTTGGGCTGGTGTGCTTCCCTCTTATGGCCCATAAGGCCCATAACTTCTCCCGAGGGGTTCCGGTAACCTCCCGGTACTCTGAAAAATTGCACGAACCACTCGGAACCATTCCAATGTCCAAATGCAACCTTCCAATATATGAATCTTTACCTCTCGACCATTTCAAGACTCCTCGTCATGTCCGTGATCTCATCCGAGACTCCGAAAAAACTTCGGTTCATCAAATCACATAACTCACAATACAAATCGTCATTGAACGTTAAGTGTGCGGACCCTACGGGTTCGAGAACTATGTAGACACGACCGAGACACATCTCGGTCAATATCCAATAGTGGAACCTGGATGCTCTTATTGGCTCCTACATATTCCACGAAGATCTTTATCGGTCAAACCGCATAACAACATACGTTGTTCCCTTTGTCATCGGTATGTTACTTGCCTGAGATTCGATCGTCAGTATCATCATACCTAGTTTAATCTCGTTACCGGCAAGTCTCTTTACTTGTTCCGTAATGCATCTTCCCGTGACTAACTCATTAGTCACATTGCTTTCAAGGCTCATAGTGATGTTTATTACTGAGAGGGCCCAAAGATACCTCTCCGATACACGGAGTGACAAATCCTAATATCGATCTATGCCAACTCAACAAACACCATCGGAGACACCTGTAGAGCATTTTTATAATCACCCAGTTACGTTGTGACATTTGATAGCACACAAGGTGTTCCTCCAGTATTCGGGAGTTGCATAATCTCATAGTCTGAGGAACATGTATAAGTCATGAAGAAAGCAATAGCAATAAACTAAACGATCATGGTGCTAAGCTAACGGACGGGTCTTGTCCATTACATCATTCTATAATGATGTGATACCGTTCATCAAATGACAACACATGTCCATGGCTAGGAACTTAACCATCTTTGATTAACGAGCTAGTCAACTAGAGGCATACTAGGGACATTCTATTTTTTCTATGTATTCACACATGTACTAAGTTTCCCGTTTATACAATTCTAGCATGAATAATAAACATTTATCATGATATAAGGACATATAAATAACAACTTTATTATTGCCTCTAGGGCATATTTCCTTCAGCAACATCTATAACCTTTGAAAATTAACATCATAGACGGTAGATAGACAGATGAATCTCATCTGGAAAACTGCTGAAGCGGAAGGCAAATATTGAGTGTTGGTGTCAAAACCGGTGGATCTCGGGTAGGGGGTCCTGAACTGTGCGTCTAGGCCGGATGGTAACAGGAGGCAGGGGACACGATGTTTTACCCAGGTTCGGGCCCTCTTGATGGAGGTAAAACCCTACGTCCTGCTTGATTAATATTGATGATATGGGTAGTACAAGAGTAGATCTACCACGAGATCAGAGAGGCTAAACCCTAGAAGCTCGCCTATGGTATGATTGTATGTTATGGTTGTTGTCCTACGGACTAGAACCCTTCAGTTTATATAGACACCGGAGAGGGTTAGGGTTACACAAGGTCGGTTACAAAGGAGGAGATATCCATATCTGTACTGCCTAGCTTGCCTTCCACGCCAAGTAGAGTCCAATCCGGACACGAGACGAAGTCTTCAATCTTGTATCTTCATAGTCTAACAGTCCGGCCAATGGAGATAGTCCGGCTGTCCGGAGACCCCCTAATCTAGGACTCCCTCACTAGCCCCTGAACCAGGCTTCAATGACGATGAGTCCGGCGCGCAGTATTGTCTTCGGCATTGCAAGGCGGGTTCTTTCTCCGAATATACCGCAGAAGAATTTGAATACGAGTATAGTGTCCGACCCTGCAAAATATGTTCCACATTCCACCGTAGAGAGAATAGTATTTTCGCAGATCTAATTTGCTGGCTTGTTTTGGCAGCATGACATTATGTCATGGCCCGGTGATTATCGAACCGTTTCTTTTAACCATTCCCATGCATAACGCGAGGCAGTTTTTCGACACATCTTTTTAAAGCAGAGATCGTGTCCCCTTATTACGGGATTCTAATCAATACGGGCGTGGGTAACCCAACCGCGTCTAGGACTCCTAGATTATAGATGAGTCCTAAACGGCTATGGAGAGGACGCTTGATATTCACCCTTTTTATAAAGGGACGAGGTTTTTGCCTTTTCTCTCTCGTGCTCAATCGAACCCTTCTCCCACCTCGAGTTCTAACACCCAAAGCCCAGGTTAGGTGCTCCCGATCTTCAATCATGTCTGGATCCAGCCTTCAAGGCCGATGGATGCCCTCCTCAGTTACGCAAGAGGACATTAAGAAGTTGAGGGAGGCCAGATACCTGACCGCCGAGGTTTTGCATCGGCTGCCTGCTCGAGGGCAGATCGTCCCTACTCCCGAACCCAACGAGAATGTTGTGTTCGTCTCCCACTTCCTCCGAGGTCTAGGCCTCACTCTGGATCCTTTCGTCAGAGGTTTGATGTTCCATTACGGGCTAGATTTCCACAATCTAGCTCCGGACTCCTTTCTCCACATCTCGACATTTATTGTCGTGTGTGAGGCCTTCCTTCGCGTTACCCCTCACTTCGGCCTGTGGCTCAAGACCTTTGTAGTAAAGCCGAAGATGATCGAGGGGCAGCATGCAGCGCGCGGAGGTGCATCAATAGGCAAGATGGCAGGAGCTCCATGGCTGAAAGGTTCCTTTTCAGAGGTGTCTGAATTGTGGCAACGGGAGTGGTTTTACGTCACGGCTCCCAGAAGTGCCAAGTGGGCGGCTGCCCCCGCTTTCCACTCGGGCCCCCACCACAACTAATGTCATGGATTAGCAGAGGTCTGAGCTGGGGTCCAGCCAAGGACGTGCCTATACTGCAAAGCCGCATCCGAGATCTCTTCGAGGGAGATTTTAATTTGGCTGTGGTAATACAAGTTATGCTGGTTCGTCAAGTCCAGCCTTGCAGACGCCGGCCCCTTCTCTTGTGGGAGTTCAACCCAGAGGGACCGCGTGCCATTCAAAGTTTCCTCGGCCTGACGCATGAGGAGATGTACAAGTCATTCTTCGGACCTCAAGTAGAGTGTCCGGATATTACCGAGGACGTGGGCCTGAGAAGTAACCGCGCCGCCGAACAAGTAAGAAATCCTTTGGCCGAACACACTGTATTTTATTCGTCACGAAGTTATTTCTGAGAGTTCTCTTTTTGACCAGGACTGGCTAACAAAGGTGAAGATGATTCGGTGTTTGGCCCCCCTCCCTGAGGGTTTGGAAAATCCGGTATTGGAAAAGATGCTCGAGGTCGCACCTTGCCCGGAGCCCTCAAAGGAAGATACCGGGGGGGGGGGGATAATATGGGCAGATGCGGGCCCCCATCGCTGCCCGTTCCAACTGAGGGAGTGAGCGTCTCCACGAAGGAGGACAACCGGGGGAGGAAAAGGGCTGCTTCCGAGGATCCGGAAGCTGAAGCCTCCAAACGGGAGAAGAAGTCTCCCACAGAGGGTCCCGCCTTGGGGGTGCTTTTGCCGCACAAAGTCCGCGGGGGGATCAGCCCTCCAATGAGTCGTAAGTGATCCAAAGTACTTTAATAGTAAAGGTATGCTATCTTTTTTCTGAGAAAATAACCACCGCATATATCTTGCAGTTCGGGCCTTAGCCCCTCTCAGATGAGCTCGTCTTCGGGGGATCTTCTTCCAGAGATGATGGAGAGCGAAATGCCTCCCCCGGACTCCTCCGCTCAAGATGCGGGCGACCCCGAAGTGTCATCACGGAGGGCCTCTCCGGATCCGGTGAGGCCAGAAGATAATCCCATAGACCCCCGAAGTCCCCAGCGTCCGGCTCCCTAAGAGAGCAGACAAAAGAGTCCGGTACCGTCTGGTGTGCGGTCGGACATTCTGAGGGAGTTGGTGAGGCGAGGGGCCATCTCAGAAGAACACCGTATGCTGATGGGTACGGTGATGGAGAAAATCTCGTCCGCCCAAAGCGGATTACATGAAGCCTTTATGAGTCTACTGACAGGCTTTGAGGTACGTGAGATAATATGTGATCGTACTCCACATGTTAGGTGTGCCCTGTGTAGATAGTAGGCCCTGAGACTCTGGTTGTCGTCGAGAATGGCGGCGAACAGAGGATCATATTCTCAGGCAATAACCAGACTGCCCCTATGTGCAGGTGGTGGAAGCTCCGGTGGCTAGCCGGACTAGTGAGTTTGCCAAATTAAAACGGCAACTGGATGCGGCAGATGCCGACATCGAGCTTGTTAACAAGAGGCTTGACGAGGCACAGGGTAAGTGTTATTATCTGGTGAACACCACATAGTAAGAGCAGCATGATGCCAGTATCTTTAATATGTTGTGACTGCAGATGGAGCTGCCACCGTGGAAACCTTGCGGGCAGAACTTGCCCGAGCCAAGGAACAAGCGAGGATTAGTAATGCTGCTGCTTTGAAGGCGGGCGAAGAGTTGAAAGCCGAGAAGGCCGCACATTGCGAGAGCCAAGAGAAGATGGCCAATATGGCCGTAGAATTAAAAGGCACTGCCGACCGTTGACGGGTCCTTGAAAAAGAAAACCGAGCGAAGGCAACGGACCTTGAGAAGGCCACGGCGGCGGACAAAGACACCCGTTCTGCTATGAGAGCGAAGAAGGAGGAGCTGCAGGGAGCCGGGGATATTGCGGCTGGGAAACCCTTTATGTTACGGAGAAAGTTCGGAGATCCACGGTATGCCCCTCTGGATCGGCCGTGGAGTTCGGCAGATGCATATATGGATTTAGCGGCGAGCGCTGCCGATGCGGCCAAGTACTTCCAAGGTCAGACAGATCGTGAAGTGGACAAGCTGTTCTGGTCGCAATTCCATGTTCTAGAGCGTCCGCTTTCATTGACTTACCAGCTAGCCGAATGGGCCGAACTGAAGAGGTTGTTTGGACTCGCCATGAGGTCTGTTGTGGATCAGCTATGGCCGGAAAAGCCAAACCCGAACAACTATTTCATCTTAGTGCAGCAGTTCCTTGGTGCGGTGTCGCGCATTAGTGCGATGAAGAGGTCGGCGTGCATAGAAGGCTTGCGGATGGCCCTTGCCCGTATTAAAGCATACTGGGCGGAGATGGATGCTGTCGGTGTCAAAACCGGTGGATCTCGGGTAGGGGGTCCCGAACTGTGCATCTAGGCCGCATGGTAATAGGAGACAGGGGACACTTTGTTTTACCCAGGTTCGGGCCCTCTCGATGGAGGTAATACCCTACTCCTGCTTGATTAATATTGATGATATGGGTAGTACAAGAGTAGATCTACCATGAGATCAAGGAGGCTAAACCCTAGAAGCTAGCCTATGGTATGATTGTTGTGTATGGAGTTGATTGCCTACGGACTACAACCCTCTGGTTTATATAGACACCGGATAGGGTTAGGGTTACACAGAGTCGGTTACAATGGTGGGAGATCTTGAATATCCGCATCGCCAAGCTTGCCTTCCACGCCAAGGAAAGTCCCCTCCGGTCACGGGACGAAGTCTTCAATCTTGTATCTTCATAGTCCAGGAGTCCGGCCGAAGGTATAGTCCGGCTACCCGAACACCCCCTAATCCAGGACTCCCTCAGTAGCCCCCGAACCAGGCTTCAATGACGATGAGTCTGGCGCGCAGATTGTTCGGCATTGCAAGGCGAGTTCCTCGCCAAATCTTGTGTACCTGTAGGAATAATGTCCGATTTTTGTAATGTAGTCCTCCTCGGCTTCCATGCCCAATAATGGCCGTCTTCCACGTGTTCAAACAAATGCGAAAAGCCGGGGCATTTTTACATCCACACCCCTAGCTGTATAAACGAGCCGCCTATTTAACGGGATGGGGATTTAGGTCCAAACCACATCTTCTCCTTTCCGCGAGTTATCATCAGAGCGCTTCCAGCAAAGGTCCATTCCAACATGACCAGCCGTCGTAGCTCCTCCCCTCGCCCCTCCGGTCCTAAACCCAGGGACTGGGAGAGTTGCACCATCCCGCATAGCAAGTTAGTGTCACTTCAGGCCCAGGGATTCCTCCCTCAGGCATGCATGGTCCCGGTCCGAGCCGGTCTCGCCACCTATAATGGCGGAAAACAAGCGGAGAACACCCCAATCCTTCTAAAGGGGAGCGGGTGTGCCTCGTCCCCTACCTAATAAGGGGACTGGGATTTCCAATTCACCCATTTCTCCGCGGGCTTCTGGAGTTCTACGACCTCCAGCTGCACAATCTCATGCCCGCCTCCGTATTGCACATTGCGGGTTTCGTCGTCCTCTGCGAGCTATTTTTAGGTGTTGAGGCTCATTTCGCGCTGTGGAAGAGGTTATTCTGCCTGGTGCCTCGTTCTGAAAAGGGGTCTATATATCAAGTGGGCGGAGTCAAAGTATGGCGCATCGCCGGGACCGGATACCTATCCGGAACCCCAAAGAAGGCGTCCGAGGACTGGCCTTCAGAATGGTTTTACATAGATGACGTCCCGCTACCGGACCCTATCCGGGTCGGTCTCCCTGAGTTCAACAGTGCTCCATTGAAGAAACGCTTGAGCTGGCGTCCGCGGAGCTCTCAGAGAGAAAGTGACAGAGACGTCCTTTACCTGATGGGCCGGATAAGACTGTTGGCTCATTCCGGACTAACCATGATTGGAGTCATGGACGCATGCATTATGCGGGGGGTGCAGCCGCTTGAATATAGAGGCCACCCCATGTGGGATTTCAACGGGGAGGATGACGCCACACGTTACGGTCGTAAGGGGCCGGACTCAGCCGCCGCCTTAGTAAAGATCTTATCGTCTTTGTATAAGGGAGAAAAGGAGGAATTCCTCCGCGTCAATCCGCAGGCCGGATTTACTATGTACGATCCTCCAAGTTGGGTAAGTGAATAATTGCGCTTTCCCGTTTGTTCTATACTCCCACGGTTAGATATGTAGTCTAACGACTTCAGTGCAGGAACTGCGACAGGAGGTAAAGGATATAAACAGCCGCCCTCCACAGCCCGAGGACCCAGAACGGTCCCTCGATCCGGACTCCGAAGAGGATCCGGACATATCGGTGGAGCTTATCGACGGGGTGTTCCATTAGTTAAGCAAGGACAATACCTTGGTAGCCATCACGGCCGATTACCCAGGGTTAATTCCGGCCTCCCAGGTGACAGAAACCGGAGTCTCATTCCCTTGAGAGAGATTGCACTCTCGCGTATTCCGGTGTTTCTGATGACAACCATGTTTTGCAGGGGAGTTTTCCGAGGCAGGAGGCCGAACCTACGGCGGCTAGCCAACGAGGGGCCGCAGGGCCCCGTGGAGCAAAAAGGAATGAAGTCCGGACTGAGATGCCGGCGCAAAGGTATAGCGTACCCTCTGTTTCCCTGGTGTTATTCTGTCAGGGCATATTAACGTTCGTGCTATCTTCAGAACAAAGAGACCTCGCCGGACTACATCCGGAGAGGTTGCCAATCGCGCCTCCACCAGCCAGGCTCCAATGGCTGGCCAGGAAGCGGAGGCAAGCACAAGGCGCGTACCAGACGCTCCTCCGACAGAGGATGAGGACAGGCTGTCTGCCACAAATTCTGAAGTGGAGAGTGCCATGAACCACAGGCGTCGCCGGACAGTTCTACGCGACGCTTGTTTCTCCCAAGAGGCTTTAGATGCCTTTAATTCGGGAGATGCGTACCTCCGTGACGCTCAAAATGGTTTAGCCAGAGCCACGGAGCAGTATGTAAAAGACATACGGGTAAGAAAATTTTGGTCAAATATATATATACCAGTAGCCCCCGAGACTTGAAACAGTTAGAGCAACTGATTTAAGGATCATTTAATATGCAGGTTCTTACAGAGAAGAATACTGTACTGTCCCAGGAGCTGGAAAAGTGCAAGGCCCAACTAGAGGCCGCACTAACCGCAGCAGGGGAGCCCAAAGAGACCCCCTCAGGTAAGATACACTTCGAAATATTAGTATTGTGCGGTGTGGGTGCAAATCTGACAAATCGTATTGCAGATGGCGCCGGACTCGATCCGGACAAGCAACAACTCTTACGCCAGCTAAAGGCCAGTGAGAATATGTTGACAAGGGTGAGGCGAGAGAAGAATGATCTTCAGGATGCCAACACCAAGCTGGACGTCGAACTTAAAGATGTTCGTGGCCAGCTGTCGGACTCCACGAAGGAGAATCAGCGGCTTCGATGCGGCATTTTTAGTAAGTGCTTGAACGAACTTTGAAAAAAGAGTTCGGCGAGGAAGTCGATTAACAGAGTAATGTCTGTAGGTATGCTCACAGGTCGTCCTGAAGAGGAGATGCCCGATTCTACGGGTGACCTTCTTCCCGAACTCATGCAACTGCACGAGCGAATTCGGCAGGCGATGCGAGGTGTTGCCCAAGCCTTATGGCCTGCCCACTCCATGCCCGAGGGCCTTGGAGAGCTTGCGGAGAAGCTGAAGGGAGCTCGGCGGTGCTTCCGGTTGTGGAAGATATCGGCCTGCCGACAAGGCGCTAGGGAAGCCTGGGCCATGGTGAAGACCCGTTTTACGAAGTCTGACCCGAACCACATGGCCGAGGTCGGACCAGTGGGGCCTGACGGGAAGGAGATCCCTGTGAGCTTAGTATACGGCCAAGTAGAGTTGGCCGCGAAGTATTCCCAGCAGGACTGTAAATTAGACAGCCTGTTAGATGGTATAGAAGAGGAATACAATCAGTCAGAATGACTATGTAATTTTGAATTGACATGTATAATGCCTTCTAGCCGGACTGTAGATCGTTTGTCGTTGCCGACCTTTTTGCTTCAACCTCGGGACCTGACGGTCCGGAGTGTGTCTGAATACCATAGCGGTTATATAAGAACCATGGTATGCGTGGAGACCAGGCGTAGGGGTCATTAGTGCTTTATCAGACAAGTGCCCAACTACTTATGTTATATTACATGGTTAGTAAGAAACATCTTCCAGAGAGAATAGTTCCGTTAGGGGTTCCTTTCGCTGGGAGGCATGCCCTAAAGTGCATGTCCGGACTGCGTAAAAAGACGCAGAAAAAAGTATCTGGGGGCGCAGAAAATGAGTAAAAAGATCATCTTTTATCTCACCGACCGAATATTCCCTTAAGAACGCTAGCTTTCGGCTTCACCCAGTCTGAGGTACACATCCGGCTGACCCGGCAGTAACAATCGCAGAGGTGCTCCCTTTACCGCCTAGCCGAACAATCGGGAATGTAGGGGTAAGCACAGGAGCCAGGCAACCCAGCTTGGCCAAAACTTAAGTCATATCGATGCATATAATGGTGAAGAAAAAGGTACATGTGGAAGTTTGACGCATGTGTTGGGCATGAAGCCCATATAAATAAGCTTCTGTTAAAGAAGCCCCCAGGTTTAATGAGCGCAAGTGGCACGTCACTAGATAAGCCTTTAAGGGCTATAAGAGGAAAGAGGGGAAGGAGAGAAATGTAAGACAGAAAAATGCAAAAAATGGACAGAGGAAGGAGACGAACCCAGAGTCCGGCGCTAGGCATAGAATCTTCGGAGACGGGTGGCGTTCCACGGGTTCGGCTCGAGTCGGTTATCCGACGCATCTCGCAGGCGGTACGCCCCACCAGTCAGGACTTGGTCGATTATGAATGGACCTTCCCACTTGGGCTTGAGTTTGTCCTTTTTCTTATCCGGCAGGCGTAGAACTAGTTCGCCAACATTGTAGTTTTTGGCCCGTACTTCTCTGCTTTGATATCTTCGGGCCTGCTGTTGATAAAATGCGGAACGGGCTTTTGCCACATTACGCTCCTCCTCCAGGGCATCCAAGTTGTCCTGCCGATCGAGCTCGGCTTCTCTTTCTTTGTACATGCGCACTCTAGGTGAGTCATGAATTATGTCGCAGGGCAGAATTGCCTCTGTGCCGTACACCATAAAAAATGGTGTGTATCCGGTGGTGCGATTTGGTGTGGTCCGCAGCCCCCATAGCACGGAGTCGAGCTCCTCTACCCAGTGCGTGTTAGATTCCTTGAGGGACCGCACCAGTCTGGGTTTAATGCCGCTCATGATAAGACCATTTGCACGTTCGACCTGGCCGTTGGTTTGTGGGTGATAGACGGAAGCATAATCGAGCTTGATGCCCATGTTTTTGCACTAGAGTTTTACCTCATCGGCGGTAAAATTTGTATCGTTATCGGTTATGATGCTGTGGGGGACGCCATAACGGTGTACAACCCCGGATATGAAGTCTATCACAGGTCCGGATTCGGCCGTTTTAACAGGCTTGGCTTCTATCCATTTGGTGAATTTATCCACCATGACCAGTAAGTATTTTTTCCTATCGGTCCCACCTTTAAGGGGTCCGACCATGTCAAGCCCCCAGACCGCAAAAGGCCAGGTGATGGGTATAGTTTGGAGTGCGGTGGGTGGCATATGGCTTTGGTTGGCAAAAAGTTGGCAACTAGCGCATCGTTGGACTAAGTCCTAAGCGTCTGCCCAGGCCGTCGGCCAATAAAAGCCTGTACGGAAAGCCTTGCTAACGAGGGACCGAGCAGCGGTGTGGTGACCACCGAGTCCGGCATGAATTTCAGCCAGAAGGTTCCGCCCTTCCTCTTCGAAGATGCACCTTTGAAGGACTCCGGTAGTGCTTTTCTTATAAAGCTCTCCCTCATGGACTCTATAGGCTTTAGATCGCCGCACTATGCGGCGGGCCTCGTTTTGGTCCTCCGGGAGTTCCTACCTAGTAAGGTAGGCTAGGAATGGTTCTGTCCACGGGGCGATGACCGCCATTATTACGTGGGCTGAAGGTGTAATTTCATTGGCAGAGCCTCCAATTGTGTCAGATTGTTCGGCGTCGAGTGGTGCGGCTGGGTCCGGGCTGTTATTTACGGGTTCCCCCTCCCATGTTACGGATGGCTTGAACAATCTTTCCAAAAAGATGTTGGGGGGACTGCATCGCGTTTTGCTCCGATGCGTGCCAGGACGTCCACTGCTTGATTGTTTTCTCGGGCTATATGGTGAAACTCCAGCCCTTCGAACCGAGCTGACATTTTTAGGACGGCGTTGCGGTAAGCTGCCATTTTTGGGTCCTTGGCGTCGAAGTCTCCATTTATTTGGGATATCGCGAGGTTTGAGTCCCCGCGTACCTCTAGGCGCTGGATACCCATGGATACTGCTATCCGGAGACCATGTAGGAGGGCCTCATATTCGGCTGCATTGTTGGAATCCATGTACATGATCTGGAGCACATATTGGACTGTGTCTCCTGTGGGGGACGTCAGGACGACGCCAGCCCCCAGTCCGGCCAACATTTTGGAGCCGTCGAAATGCATAATCCAGTTTGAATATGTGCCGTACTCTTTAGGGAGCTCGACCTCCGTCCATTCTGCGATGAAGTCGGCCAAAACTTGCGATTTAATAGCTCGCCATGGCTTATAGGTTATATCGAACGGGAGGAGCTCGATGGCCCATTTTGCAATCCGGCCCGTTGCGTCGCGGTTGTTGATAATATCGTTGAGTGGTACTTCCGAGGCTACTGTTATGGAACACTCTTGAAAGTAGTGTCGTAGCTTCCGGGATGCCATGAATACCGCGTATGAAATTTTTTGATAATGCGGGTACCGTGATTTGCATGGAGTGAGGACAGTGGATACGTAGTATACCGGCCTTTGAAGGGGGAATTTGTGTCCATCCATTTCCTGCTTGACAACGAGCACTGCACTGACAACTTGATGTGTTGCCGCAATGTACAATAACATTGGTTCGCCGGTGTTCGGCGCGGCCAGGACTGGGTTTGTTGCCAATATGGCTTTTATTTCCTCAAGTCCGGCCATGGCAGCCTCTGTCCACTCGAAGTGTTCGATGCGCCGAAGGAGGCGATATAGGGGTAGTGCCTTTTCTCCCAAGCGAGAGATGAAGCGGCTTAAAGCCGCCACGCATCCGGTTAATTTTTGTATTTGTTTGAGGTCCTTTGGGATATCCAATTGTGACAAAGCTCGGATCTTGACTGGATTTGCTTCAATTCCTCTACCGGATACAATGAAGCCCAAGAGCTTTCCGGCTGGAACGTCGAAGACACATTTTTCCGGATTGAGCTTGATGTCATATTTTCGGAGGTTATTGAATGTAAGCCTCAAGTCGTCTATTAGAGATTCGACATGTCTTGATTTAACGACCACATCATCCACGTACGCCTCCACTATTTTGCCGATCTGATTTGCCAGACATGTCTGGATCATGCACTGATATGTTGCGCCGGCGTTTTTCAGCCCGAAGGGCATTGTGTTGAAACAGAATGGGCCGTATGGTGTGATGAATGCTGTTGCAGCTTGGTCTGATTCTGCCATCTTGATTTGATGGTAACCGGAGTATGCGTCGAGGAAACACAACGAGTCGTGTCCTGCGGTGGCATCGATAATTTGATCGATACGGGGGAGGGGGAAGGGATCCTTTGGGCAAGCCTTGTTAAGGTCTTTAAAATCGACACACAGGCGCCAGGATTTGTCCTTCTTTGGTACCATCACCAAGTTTGCTAGCCAGTCCGGATGTTTTATGTCTCTAATGAATCCGGCCTCCAATAGCTTGGCTAGCTCCTCTCCCATAGCCTGTCTCTTGGGTTCGGAAAAACGCCGAAGGGCTTGTTTGACAGGTTTGAATCCCTTTAGGATATTTAAGCTGTGTTCGGCCAGCTTGCGTGGGATCCCTGGCATGTCTGAAGGGTGCCAGGCGAAAATGTCCCAGTTCTCTCGTAGGAACTCTCGCAGTGCGGCGTCTACATCAGGGTTCAGTCGTGCCCCGATGGAAGCTGTTTTATTGGGGTCCGTTGGATGGACCTGGAATTTGACTATTTCATCAGCTGGCTTGAAGGATGTGGATTTGGATCTCTTATCGAGTATCACATCATCCCTGTTAACCGTGGAGCGCAGCACCATCAGTTCCTCGGCCGCTAAGGCTTCGGATAGTGCCTCAAGGGCTAATGCGGCTGTCTTATTTTCAGCGCGGAGTGCTATGTCTGGATCACTAGCTAGAGTGATAATTCCATTTGGCCCGGGCATCTTAAGCTTCATGTACCCATAATGGGGTATTGCTTGGAAGATTGTGAATGCTTCCCGCCCTAGTAAAGCGTGATATCCACTTTTAAACGGGGCCACCTGAAACGTGACTTCTTCGGACCTGTAATTATCCGGCGTGCCGAACACCACATCTAGTGTGATTTTTCCTGTGGAGCGCACTTCCCGACTGGGGATTATTCCTCTAAAGGTTGTGCTGCTTCGCTCGACACGGTTCCAGTCTATTTCCATTTTTTGAAGGGTTTCCTCATAAATGAGGTTCAATCCGCTGCCTCCATCCATGAGCACCTTGGTGAGGCGAAAGCCGTCCACTATGGGACTGAGGACCAATGCGGCTGGTGCTCGGGCTGTTAGGAATCTAGGTTCATCACTTGCGTTGAAGGTAATGGTAGTGTCGCTCCATGGATTTATTGTTGCAACTTGATAGACTTCGACGAGGCTGCGGAGTGTTCTTTTTCGCCTATTGTTTGTTGCGAAAGTCTTGAAGACCGTGAGAATGGTAATGGTGTTCTCGGGCTGGTTTTCTGCGGCCTCCAGGATTAAGAGATCCTCGCCAATTTTGGCCACCTGCCGGAGTATCCAACATGCTCTAAGGCTGTGAGTTGGTGTGGCATCCTCTGTACTG
>NW_024114337.1:0-55941 GCF_003073215.2 Triticum urartu | reverse complement strand
CGGAGCCAATTGCGTCAATTGAGGACGGGTGGCTAGACACCGCCTCAGGGGCTGCAGTCTTGACGGCGATCGAGCCAAACACCAGCATAATCCTCTGCACAGCCCGTGACTCCAAGGTGCCGGACTCTCTTCCGGACCCCGAACCATCCGTGCCCCTGCCAATCGAATCCGAGTGGGCGCCAATCATGGAATTCACCGCCACGGATATCTTTCAGCACTCGCCCTTCGGCGACATTCTGAATTCACTAAGGTCTCTCTCTTTGTCAGGAGAGCCCTGGCCGGATTATGGCCAACAAGGATATCACCAGTTGAAGATCCGACAACAAGATATACCCCAGATAGACTTCACCACAAGGTACGAGCTATATGAGTACATGGTTATGTCATTTGGATTGACCAATGCCCCTGCCTACTTCATGAGTATGATGAATAAGGTGCTCATGGAGTTCTTGGATAAGTTTGTTGTGGTGTTCATTGACGATATCTTGGTATACTCGAAGAATGAAGAGGAGCACAAGGAGCATTTGCATTTAGTTCTCGAGAAGCTCAGGGAACATCAGTTGTATGCCAAGTTCAGCAAGTGTGAGTTTTGGTTAAAGGAAGTTGGATTTCTTGGCCATGTTATATCAGGAGAAGGTATAGCAGTGGATCCTACCAAGGTTCAGTCTGTCACTGAGTGGTTGGTACCCACCTCAGTTGGAGAGATCCGTAGTTTTCTTGGACCCGTGTGATATTATTGGAGATTGATTAAGAATTTTTATAAAATTGTGAAGCCCATGACGGAGTTGTTGAAGAAAGACACCAAGTTCAAATGGACAGATGAATGTGAGGCAAGTTTTCAGGAGTTGAAGAAACATTTGGTTACAGCCCCAGTGTTGATTCTGCCGGATATACATAAGGATTTCCAATTGTATTGCGATGGTTCTCGCTTAGGACTTGGAGGTGTACTTATGCAAGACGGAAGAGTGGTTTCATATGCCTCACATCAGCTTCGACCACAAGATTTGAATTATGCCACGCATGATTTGGAGTTAGCAGCTGTACTGCATGCACTCAAGACCTGGAGACATTTTCTTATTGGAAATCATTGTGATGTGTACACGGATCACAAGAGTTTGAATTACATTTTCACACTGAAGGAGTTGAATCTCAGGCAAAGGAGATGGTTGGAGCTTATAAAGGATTATGACATGAAGTTGCATTAGCATCCAGGAAAGTCCAATGTCTTAGCAGACGCCTTAAGCCGGAAGAGTTATGCCAATACCCTCGTAAGAGGGGGATTACCAAATGAGTTAACCGAAGATCTCAAGGAGCTACATTTGGAGATAGTCCGCAAAGGTTTTGTCGCAGCAATGGAAGTTCAGCCAACATTATTGGGGAAGATTCGAGAAGCTCAGAAGGATGATATAGAAATTGCCGAGATAAAGGAGAAGATGAGCAAAGGAAAAGCCAAAGGTTTTCGTGAGGATGAGCACGACACCTTATGGTTTGAGGACCGTGTTTATGTACCCAATAATGCATAGATTAGGAAGTTAATACCACATGAAGCTGATGACTCGCCATACTCGATACACCCCGGTAACACCAAGATGTATTTGGATTTGAAGGAGCGTTTCTCGTGGACTGGTATGAAGAAGGATATTGCCGAGTATGTAGCCGTATGTGATGTATGTCAGAGAGTGAAGGCAGAACATCAAAAGCCTGCAGGATTATTGCAGCCTATGCCGATACTCGAATGGAAGTGGGACAAGCTTGGCATGGATTTCATCACCGGATTGCCCATGACCCGATCGAGGTATGATTCTATCTGGGTAGTAGTGGATCGTTTGACCAAAGTGGCTCACTTTGTCCCAGTGAAAACCACTTATACAAGTGCAAAGTTGGCCAAGATATATATGACCAGGATCCACTACAAAAAAAAGACACATCCGTGATATTTTGGGCCGAATGAATTTTTTTTCTGTCATACATATGACACTTCTATGACGATAATTGCGAAAAAACCCGGTATCATCATAGATGTGGTGGGCTCCTACTTCTATGACAAAAAATCATGACAGAAAATGGGCTTTTCGTTCTGGGCAGGCCAGAGACGCAGCTGCATGACATTCTTTGGGCCGTTCATGACGGAAAAAACCATGGTAGAAGCGAGGGCGAGGAAAATTTCGGGGAGTTCCCGGTTACGGTGGGAGGTCGGGGGCCGAGCGATGCGCGCTTCTCTCGTACACGTACGCGCATGTGTGCGAGGCGTTGGCTCTAACTGAACCCGAGCAGGCATTGGGCTCTAATTGAACCCGAGCGAATGCACTGCAGGCTACGCGTTACTAAACCCGAGCGATCGATCGATGGCTGTTAACTGAATCCGATCGAGCGATTCCTTCGCTACTGCTGCTACCTGAAGCTGATCGGTGTTGCCTCTGGATGAACCGGGGGGGGGTTTGGATGAACAGTTCCCGGTGGGGGGTGGATGAACAGGACCCCGTGGTGTTGCCTCTGGATGAACAGGACCCCGATCGATCGAGCCGGTTGGGGCTGGATGAACAGGACCCCGTGAGGGCTGGATGAACAGGACCACCCTGTGGAGGGCTGGATGAACAGTAGGCGGTGGAGGGCAGGATGAACAGTAGCCCGTGGAGGGGTGGTTGAACAGGAGCCCGTGGAGAGGGCTGGTTGAATAGTAGCCGGTGGAGTAGCGCGCGGTGGAGGCTGGATGAACAGGAGCCCGTGGATGAACAGTCGCAGGTGGAGGCTGGAGGAGGTCGACGGTGGATGAACAGTAGCTTGTGGAGGCTGGAGGGGGTCGACGGTGGAGATGAACAATATCCCGTGGAGTCCCGTTTTGCGGTACACCACACCCCTCCCGATGAACAGGACCTCCGTTTCGACCGTAGCGCTCCAACACAAGTCTGTTTCCTCTGTTTTGCGGTACGCCACACCCCTCCCGATGAATGGGACCCCTGTTTCGACCGTATGAGGTCCGTTTCCTCCGTTTTGTGGTACGCCAGACCCCTCCCGATCAACAGGACCCCGTTCCGAACGTAGGAGGTCCGTTTCCTCCGTTGTGCGGTACGCCAGGCCTCGTTCCCATCGCCTGTTCCGTCCAAGCCCTCCCGATGAACACGACCACGCATTCCGTTCCGACCCAGCTGGTTGGCTCCCACGCGTTCCGTTGCCTCCCGATGAACACGACGCATTCCGTTGTCTCCCCATGAACACGACGCATTCCGTTGCCTCCCCATGAACATGATGCATTCCATTGCCTCCCCATGAACATGATGATGACGTTGTTTCTCCGTTCCGACCCAACCATGTACACGAGCCCTGGCCATACGTATGCGCGAGTAGGCGTTCGAGACCCCGCCCATATGTACACATACGTGGCCGTATTTTTTTTCTTGCACCCTGGCCGCCTCTACTACGACACGTGCGCGCCTCTACATCCACCAGTATATATGTACGTACACGTTCGCGACCAGAATGACAACGCTACGTACGCTTCGACCAGGTGGATCCCGACTGTCATGCACTTCCTTGCGTGCGAAGATGTAGCTGGTGGGTCCCAGCAGTCAGGTGGGCGAAATACGGTGGCCCGTCCGGTGGGTCCCCGCTGTCAGGTGGAGGAATAATTATTTTGCACGTAATAAGGAGGCACTTCATTGCTGCGGCCGTGGACCCAGCTGTCAGCCTCTCCACGTACAGTCCACGTCCGATGGAAGCCGTTCCTTGACCATGTTGACCACGCCACGCCGAGAGCACCAGGGCGGTGGACGACGGTGAGGCCTAGGAAGGGGACAACGCGGAGCCGGGGAAGATGCGGCAGTGGATGCCCACGCGTAGAGGAGTACGAGGGTTCACTAGTTCGCTACGGTGTGAGGCTGCCGTCGCCACAGAATAACAGGGGGTGTGGGTGAGTAGAGGGGTGGCCTGGCCAGCGGTGGGAGTAGTAGGGGGCGGTGAGGCCTCCGCCGCATCGCAGCCGACCACGGGAGGCAGGAGCACGAGGCACGACCGACGCTGGTTTGGGCGGCTGGAGCAAGAAGACCAGAGGTTGAAGAAGCACTACGGCCGTTGGATGGACATCGTACGGTCACTGGAGCTAGAATCGTGCATATTGACTAAGTTGACAAAGCCCTCCGTCCCCGTCAACTTAGTAGGCCCACAAGTCAGCCTGCCACTATACTGGGTCCCATCTAACAGGGGGAGTATTCATTTTTTGTGCGTAATAAGAAGGCACTTCCTTGCGTGCGAAGATATAGCTGGTGGGTCCGAGCTGTCATCGGTGGTAACGTTTTTTTTCACGAAATACAGAGGCCCTTTCGGTGGGTCCCTGATGTGAGGTGGAGGAATCATTATTTTGCGCGTAATAAGGAGGCATTTCCTTGCGTGCGGCCGTGGACCCAGCTGTCATCCTCTCCACGTAAAGTCCACTTCAGATGCATGTCGGTCGTTGACCACGTTGACCAGGCCACGCCGAGAGCACCAGGGCGGTGGACGACGGCGAGGCCTAGGAAGGGAACGACACGGAGGTAGGGAAGACTCAACAGTTGTTTCCCACGCGGAGGGGAGTACGACTGTACGAGGGTTTACTGGTTCGTCTGCCGTCGCCGGAGAATAACAGCAGGTGTGGGTGAGTAGAGGGATGGCTAGGCCAGCGATGGGAGTACAGTGGGGCGGTGAGGCCTGCGCGGCAGCAGAGCCGGCCGCGGGAAGGAGGGAGCAGGCAGTCCCGCCGGCGCTTGTTTGGGCGGCTGGAGCAGGAAGAGCAGATATTGAAGAAGCAAGACGGCTGTTGGATGGCCATCCAACAGTCACTGCTTGTGCGTCAACCTTTTTTTAGGAACAAAAACAAAAAAAGAAATTTATATCCCATTTGCTATAATTTTTTTTGGAATTTTCAACCCCTTTTGATATTACTTTTAACAGACATTGACCATACTCTTAAGCCAGGCCGGAATGCATCCCTCCTCGTCTTGAAAGATTTGCAGCCCAGTAATTCAGAGAAAACAAATAGGCCTAGCCTGGGTATTCTTCAAAAAGAAATACTGGGCTACCTATTTTCCCGAAGAACTGGTGCATGAGCATTTAGCTTTATTTATTTATTTATTTACTTATTTATGTTTAGGGGACCATGAGCATTTACCTGGGCCGGATTCATGTGAGAGCCTCCCTTCCAGTTAATTATGGGCTTCTCTATTGGGCCTTCATCAGTGGGCTGCATGTTATCAACAAGTGGAAAATGTGTTCCGAGTTTCAAAAAAAAATGTGTTCCGTACGATAAATAGTATGCGCTACGTACGGTACGGGGCACTAAAGGATCGAACCATGCAATGACTTCCAAAACATTGTGTTTGTCATTCTAACAACACATTTATTCAACCAACAGACGAAATATACTACTGATTGTACATTGAAAACAGCAGCAGCAGCAACCAGGGCTGGGGGTGCAACAGAAGCAGTAAGCAGGCCAGAAGAGTGAAGACGCAACTCTCTCTTCCAAACCAAACATCAGCCATCATTACAAAAGGGCTATCAAAAAAGAACAAGTGTATGCATCAAACTAAATAAAGATCCTACTACACCAAGTGTACGCATCTAACTAACTGGCTCAGTTAGACGTTACTATTTATTTTTTTCGAAACGGAGGCAAAAGAATTGCCTCGTCGATTAATTAAGAAGAAGAGAATTGCCTGGTTAATCTACGGAAAACCGAGCTAAAACCGAAGACGTTACTATTTATTAAGCTGCAGTGGAGTCGCAGATGGAGAGGAGTGGGAAACTTCACTGGTTCGGGTGCGCGGTAGCACAGCCGTGGTGCCGCCCACGGGAGATAGGAGCAAGAACAGAGGTTGAAGAAGGAGCACGGCTGTTGGATTAACATCCAACAGTCCAGCTGCTAGAATCATTTGTTGATTAAGTTGACAAAGCCGTGCGTACACGTCCGCTTAGTAGGCCCACAAGTCAGTCACCAAATCTGACGGGTCCCAGCTGTCAACGGGATGAATAATTTTTTCGCAAAACAAGGAGGTACTTTCTTCCATGCGAAGATACAGCCGGTGGGTCCCAGCTGTCAGGTGGAGGAAACATTTTTTTTAGCTTAATAAGGAGGAACTTTCCTTGCGTGCGACCATGGACCTCGTGGGTCCCAGCCGTCAGGCTCTCCACGTAAAGTCCTCTTCCGATGACTCTCGTTTGTTGACCACGCCGCACTGAATGCAGCGAGGCGGTGGACGACGGCGAGGCCCCGGATGGGAATGACTCGGAGATGGGAAAACGCGACAGTGGAGTCACAGATTGAGAGGAGGAGAAGGGTTATAACTGGTTCTATTGCGGCGTGGGGCTGTAGTCTGTGGAGAATAACAGGAGGCGTCGAGGGGTGGAGGGATAGCCTGGCCGGCGGTGGGGTAGCGCTTCGCAGCAATGCGTGCTAAGCAGAGCCGCTAGCCGCCGGAGGCCGGACCAGGCGGTCCCTGCGATGCTGGAGGAAGAAGACGAGAGATTGAAGGTGCATGCCGGCCGTTGGATATAAATCCAATTGCTGTGGATGACACAATCATTTGTTGACCAAGTTGACAATGCCCTGCGTAGGCTTCGACCTATTGGCCCACATGTCAGCCTGCAAAAATGTGGCATATATTTAACCCATGTTTTCTAGAATGTACAGTCCATTTGCTGGGCTGGGTGAATAAATAATTTCGCGTCAATCAGGCCCATTTATATTTTCTCAGAAATCCCAACCCATTTGTACTTCCTTGAAATACACGTATTAGGTGGGCTCGTTATATATACTCCCTTCATTCGGAAATACTTATCATCAAAATGGATAAAAGGGATGTATCTAGATGTATTTTAGTTTTAGATACATCCCTTTTTTTCCATTTTGATGAAAAGTATTTTCGGACGGAGGGAGTATAATGTTATGTTAGAAGGAGTAATTAATATCAAAGAATAAATCGGAGAGGCACATTATATATATATATAATTAAGAAATTAGCGAGTTATTGCTCAAAATAAAAATGAGCGTGTTATTATTAAATTGGTCCTTAAAATCTTCGCAAGCTTTTGTACGCAATCACCAGGATTTTCTTTGCCTGTGAGTAAAAAACAACCAGGATTTTCCTTGCCAACTTCCGTTAAACATTTACTTTTATAAGTTGGGATGTTTTTATAATGTATATATAAGTCTCTATAAAATATACGATAATAGTAATAATATAAATATATATAATGTGGTTAGAAGGGAAAACATAAATTGGACACAGCATTACTTTTATAAGAGACCTGCGTTTTATACCCCACAGTAGGCATACTAACAAGTTCACACACAAATACAATAGAAAATGTAAACATTCATATCAAACTCAGGTTCACAGGACACGTTCATATCCATAGCCAACATTCACAATCAACAACTCAAAAGATTCATATATACACAAGCTCAACATATCTATGCATCCAAATGATTGATAGATCACACGACAATATTCATACATAATTTACAAAAAGATTCAGATATACACATGTTCAGTATGTTTATGCATCCAAATGATTGAGATCACAACCAATATGATCCATGGACGAACTTTAATTACCTAGGGTACAAACTGGTAAATGGTGTTCAATCAGAGGTACTTCTTGCTAAAATTAGTTCTTGTACGAGTAAACTTTCGAGTACATAAGAGGAAGCACAGACAATCTGAACTTTGCTTGTAGGTTTATCCTCAAATAGTGGCCTCATGTCGAGGGAGGTTTGAGCAACTTGGCCACTACTTTCATCCAACCAGTTTACTGGGTCATCTTGGTCCTGTATCTCGCCAAAATTCTACATTGAAGATGAGAAAGGAGGCGGTTGAGAAAATGAACCACCCAATTTTTTTGTGCAGTTCAACTGAAATGGAGCATCCTTGGTGTGCAGACTGATTAAGTGCCAGATGAATATACGCGTCAACCAACTTGTCTGGAATCTTTAGACTCCATGCCATATAGTTCGCTACCATATGTGCCGATAACCAAAAGGCACAAGTTGGGACCAAAGACTGGACTGCGTTTTTCTGGGCTATGCAGCAAGCAATATTTTTGGGGTCCACTCTCCTAACACTTGGAGTTTGGCAATTGGTTGACGCCGGTTGATACTCGAATGAATATAGGCACTTCTTGTCAACATCGATGCTTGTCTGAGTGAATTTTGGAGTACATAGCAGCAGCATAAGTACCTGTCCATCTGATCATTTTGTGCAGTTCTAATGAAATCACCCGATGTAATGATTTGCCTGCGAGTTCATGCTCCAAATTATTCCTTTATGAAATTGGTAAACAGTAGCACAATACCAAATTACCAATACATATGACATGCACAATAATCAGGATAAAGACCAATACCAACCCGTGTGAGGTAGCATATCAATTACTATTTCCTTTGACAGGAAGCCGAGATAAGCCAAGCGACTGACAGTAAAGGAAGAAAGCATGCGGAGTTTAGCGATTGACAGGAAAGGACGGAAGCTGTCGAGGCAATGAAGCACCCAAAGTTTTTGTGCAGTTCCACCAAAATCGAGCATCCCTGTTGGCACATATATTGAGAGAGGGAGATTACTGTAATAGTGGGACTAGTTTATGAAACATACACTAACAAATAGAAGCACCCTCATTATCTTAATGGGTAAAGTTAGCAACATAGTAGTCTTGCTTAAAGAGAGGTATTAGTTTATTTAATCAGTGCCAATTAGCTCAACTCAACACTCAAAGCATTGCCATTTATCATAGGTTGCAAAACTTTAACGTGCAAAGATAAAGGAGTTTCTCATGATAGTAGCACGATACAAATAGAGATGACATCAAAATAATATGGATGAAGGCCTTAGGCCCGTACCAACCTGAGAAAAAAAGCTTATTCATGTAGTCCCATAAGAGATGATAAAGCACTCATTGGAATCACACAATAGTATATATTTTTGTGCACTTCAAATGTATGGTTGAAATCACTCTTGTTTACCAGTGCTGAGATTATATCGAAAGATTATCAAGAACTTCCAGCAGAGTTAAAGCACTGGCTGGGATACAGTTCATTGTATTGTCTTGTGTAGTTCCATTTAATGTATGATTGGCACAACATGATCCCTGTTTGCACAAGTAGGAACAAGGTGAAACCTTCATTAGCTTAGTGAGAAAGGATAGGAAGACATTAGCATATTACTCAACCAGTAGCATCAAATTCATGATGGACAATACGCAAAACATTGCCTCATTGAACCAATGGCAATAAATTGACATGCAAAACAATAACACTATTATGTCATGACACTAATAATATTCCCTCCCTGCTCCACCACATGATTCACCTCCATAGACAAACATACACACGTACATGATTTAGGATAGGGTCCCACTAAAGATTTGTTTAACTCCAACAGGAAAATTAGGTAGTAATAAATTAGTGGTACTTAAGTACTCCTAATTAATTAAGTGAGACAGCAGAAGTGGAAGGTCTCCCTGGAGGATCGTCTCACATGTAAGGTAGTCATTGCCGGAGCCCTTGAATGGCCTCGACTGAGGCCTTTGGCTTCAGCAAGATCGCCTTGGCACTCTTTATTCTTCTTCTTCCTCCTCTTCATGCTCTGTTTCTCTTTCTCCTCACCAGTTGGTGAAACCAAGTACATGATTGGCCTTCTAATTCAGAATTGGTTTTGTCAGTGAGGGAGTACAAGTGTACTAGTAAAAACAGCATTATTTTCTCATGGCAGTCGGAAAAATAGAGATGAACACATGCATTAAATATCATTCTTACCTAAAGGAAGGTTATGGCGCCAATATGGATGATGAGGATTGGAACACAAATCTCCCTTTGTGTAGTTCCACCAAAATGAACCAACTGTTCCATTCTGACATTCCAGTTAAACAGCACAAAAATCACTTCTTTTAAGAAGAGTTTTGTGCAGTGCACCAAAAGGTCACAACAGCAACCAGGTGAATTGGATATCCCTGTTTGCACAAAAAGGCACAGAGGAAACAGTCAGAGTCTCAAACAATTACAGGCAAAAACATTTGGCTAAACTTGTCATGGCTTATAACAGTGGGTGCACCAGCAGTCCAGCACCTTGTACGTAAACAGGGGCATAAAGTGGTGATTCATAGTTTGTTGCCCCGAGAAACAAACATCCAAGAAACATATCTGGGTTGGTCCCATTTTTGTTCACTCTAGCCACCTACTCCTATGTGTGGATAGCAAATCTAGTCCTGGTCATACCACTGTGTACAACGTTACCCCTATATTTCCCTTTTCAACCAAGAGACCGGTTGGATGACCAGTCGGTACTACTTTCACCCCCTTTCCTTCCTGTTTGTACCAAGTCTGATGTACGTACATACTAAATTCCCCCACCCCCACTTTATTTCTTGTTTGAACCAAGTACTCCCTCCGTCCGGAATTACTTGTCATCAAAATGGATGTGTCTGGAACTAAAATACATCTAGATACATCCATTTCAATGACAAGTATTTTCGGACGGAGGGAGTACAAGATTCAACTCCATGAAGTAGCTTTACCTCTAACAATAGAAGAAGAAAAATGTGACATTGGACCATCCGATCGAGAGGGGCTGAGAGGTAGAAAATGATGCACATGCAGCGACGTAGCGAGCTGGGGAAGTAGAGCTAAGGCGGTTTCGAACGAAGATATACCTGAAGGTCGTCGGGATGTGGATAGGTGGGCGGCTGGAGGCCGGACCCGCCCACAGGCAACGACGAAGGGATCGGAGGACCTCCCGCGCCGGCGCTCGGCCAGAGATAACGGTGCGGCCGGCAGTGGGTCTCCTCCCTCGCTGTCGACGACGGCCTAAACGCTGCCCCTCCTCCCCTTCACTGGCGGAGGGGGATACGTCCGGATCTGTAACCAGCGGTGAGGATAGAAAGCCAGTGTTTTTTGAAGGGAGAAAGACAGTGTTACTACCCCTATCTTGTTTAAATCTGGAGAGGATGAGAGTGTGTGAATAGAGCAACCCTAGCAAGCAAGCGCGGAGGCTCCGACCTATATATACGTAGTGAGCAACCCTAGCAAGCAAGCAACCCCTATCTTTGTCAACTCGTACAAGACCGAGAAATTTGATTACTACAACGCCCTCTCCCTCACGGACTGAGCTCCGGTGCCTTAACTGCACCTGCCTTTGGCTACATGACAGGAGGGCCAACCACCTATTGTGCCCACCTGTCATGGACGCAAAGGCAGGAGCAGTAAGTTGAAGCTTTCACTATCCCTCCGCACGAGGTGGATGGACATGCAACAGTGGATTCGATACTGTAGAAGTAGGAGTAACATCATTATTGTTCGTCTTCTCGAAGAGGCGAAGAGCCAAGCGCAACTCGAACATGGCAGTTGCGAACGCTCGCGTGGTGCGGTTCCTTGGAGTACTAGCCAGGCTCTTGCATGAGACAAAATTGCTATTGTTTAACAATTAAACTCCATTATCCATTGGTTGATACTCATTCTGCATAGGTCCACGCGCTTAGCACCGTTTCCTCCTGGGGTAACCAATGTTTATTTGCTAATTAATAGCATTGCATGCAATGAACTAGCCATTGCAAGTCATTAAAAGCATGCACACCTATCATCTCTTATTGGTTGATATGTCAAGAAACAAGAAACAAGGTAGAAGTTAATGCACCGCGCCTAAGTGTTTTGGGACTATTTGGTTTTCGTAAGATGACTTACACACCTAGACGGAGGGAGTAGTATAGCCCTGTAAACCGGAAAGGAGTATTTGCCTTTCTAGAGATTTCAACAAGTGACTAGACTACACCGTGTGCAGTACTCCCTCCCTTCCGGTTTATAGGGCTCAAATCTCAAATCTCATGAACCAAGGCATTTTGCGATTGGAGGAATGTATCTCGTACTTTACAAAACTACCCTAATTAAACTCATGCATTAATTACGTAGTTCTCTCGTTTTGCACTCCGCCTTGGTCGCGGTGCACAATATTGAGCACTCCTATATGACTAGCCACTCTATCTACATGCGGGACATTTCAAAGCATCCGGGCCCGCGTGCCATCCACCAAATCACAACGAGGTGCTACAGTTGAGACTCACCTGTAACCCCGGTGTGGCCGTCATGACCCGTCATATCACAAAACCCACACCTTTACCAGCAGTGGTAAGGTGGCCTCCAAGTTGGACTGGACGAAGCAACCATCATTTCACTGGAACGCTCGTTCAAGCCCTTTCTTCCCTTTCTTGAAGAAAACCTCACTCCAGGCTACTCACTTCTGCCATTTTTCTTCTGTACCGACGAAGGAAAGGTGGGCGAATCAGTTATGCTGCTATATTTTCATTCCAAGAATCTTCTTTTTATGAAGCGCCGACCAATTCTCACATCCTATTCTTTTCCTGTTTTGATTGCGATTGTGGTTTCCTTTCGATTTCTTTTTGTTTGTCAGTTCATTGATGGATCCTGGAGCACTAGGCAAAGAGTTGCCAGTGGACAACCCATTGGAGACAACGATCTCCAAGAAGCGAGCACCGACCAACGAGTTGACCATGTTGGCGGGCCAACCCATGGAGACGAAGAACTCAATGAAACAAGCATTGGCCAAAGAGTTGAGGACGTTGGCGGACGAACTCCTCAAAGGAAGTTGGAAGAACAGCAAGGGCCCCACCGTGCCTACCCCAGGAACTCTGATTGCCACCTATGTGAGGCTCAAGACCGAGTTTGAGGAGATAGTCTCCATTGAGAAGTAGTATTCCCCTGGCAAGGTGATGTCCCCCATCGAGGACGAGGAGATGGCCCCCGGAGGGATGAGATCCCACAGTGAGCTGCACAAGGTAAAACATAATGGCTTATTAACATAGTTGTGGTTTTTGATTATTTGCAATGTGCTTGCTAATATGTTAGGGTTGTGTAGGTGCCGGTGGACGTCCTTGATGATTCCGATGTCGTGGCCCGTCCTGTTGGCATCGCCCCGGAGATCGATTCCGACGCCGCTGTCCATCCTGTGGACATCGCCCCAGAGATTGATACCGATGTCGCGGTCAGTCCTGTGGACATCGCCCCAGAAATCGATTCCCATGCCGCTGTCCGTGCTGTGGTCATTGCCCGAGAGATCGATGACAAGAAATAGTTGGTCGCGCTAATCCTTCAGGGTAGTTTGCATTGCCCCGTGTTTAATTACCAGAACGATCCGTGTTATCAAACCATCTTAGGGCTAGTGCACTGTCTTGTGTGGGCGGATCTTGCTACTTTTCTTTGATAGTGAATCATGCGATGAATCATGCGAACCCTCTCCGAGTTATGGAAATAGATGTATCCTCACCAGCTTTTGATGTAATATATGGCATGATTAGATGTAAGTTTGAACTATTTATCATATCAGCAGGGCTTGTTTGATGATTCTTGGTGTTAGTAGGCTAGCTACTGTGCGAGCTATAGTACTTGCAAAACACTCACCGAAGAGAAACGTTGGGGCTGATGAGCTCCTAGTATGCTTATACTTATCCCTCGTTGATCGACCAATAGCCCTAGCTCCTAAAATTGTAGGCTTAGCGATCGATGACCTAGGCGGGCTAGTTTGGCCTAGTGGGTTTTAGTGATATGACGTGCAACACAAAATCATAGCAGTGCAGAGACGTACTCCCTCCGTTCCAAAATAGATGACCTAGGCGGGCTAGTTTGCCCTAGTGAGTTTCAGTGATATGACGTGGTACAGTGCCGTCCAGTCTTCACGTGTGGTAGCAGTATTGCGGGTACAGTAAGTTTTCTTGAAGAAGAGGAATTCAACGAAGTCATGATGGTTCCTTCGTCTGAACAACTTACAGTGGGAAAGGTTGGGCCTGCGATACGACAGGGGTAGACCAGGATAATTTTGTGCATGGCAGGTGGACCAGGATGGTCGATGTCCCACATGTCGGTGAATGAAAGTATTCTTTCCGATATAGAGGACGAGCAACGAGTATTCATTGTTTATTTTTGATGAAAGCTATTGTCTCCACTGTTACGACGGAGGAGTGTGAAACACGGCAACCCAGTGAACTTGGCATGTGCACCACTCCCTCCTTCCTCATGTAATGCCCAGGTTACAGTTTTTCTCACTTTCTCTCTATCTATCTCCTCTCAAATGTTTTTTACCTTTCTTTTTTTTAAGACACAATTGTTTTTTATGCCTTTTTTAGAATTATTTTTTATACCTAGGAGCACGTGTAGAGACGGGCTCTTGCAGAGCCCACTCCTTGACTTTGTCAATGCCTCTCTCTCCTCCACATAAGGAGTACTACTTGCTATGCATGCATGCGGCGGGCAGCTGGCGTCTTGAGGGGCCAGGGCGGTGAGAGCGGGCTCCGGAAGCGGTCCGGACTCTAGCATAATTTTGGTTTTTACAGTATTTCTTTCTCCATTGACAGGTAGGCCTGCGTAGATAGATAAAGAACATGAGCTGATGAGGCGCATGCGGACTGTTTGACTGGTCAACCAGACAAATACGGAGCTATACGCTGAGCCAGTGACCGTATAATCACCATATCTCGTATACAATGATCAAAGTGAGCTATCAAGACAAGTTTGATGACCACCAATGCATTTTACTCGGTAATAAATGACCAGGATTGAAGGGGAATCCAAATTTGCTTCGTCTTCTATCCTTGAGCTCTTGACAAACCAATGCACTATACGGTTGTCCGGCCACTCCACCCCAGAGCTCTCACCAAGCATCGTTTATGCCACCGCGCCGCACACTAACCGGTAAGGTAGCGATGGCATCCCGCCGCGCCGAGTTCCTCGCCGCCCACGACCACACACAAAATGGTAGGGAAGCGATGGCATCCCGCCGTACCGAGTTCATTGTCGATCGCGACCTCACAACTATGTGGGAGGAATTTGAAGATGCCAAGGCCGAATGGGCTGTAGAGGAAGAGGCGGCCAAAGCCACACAGAGGGAGCAGAAAAGTCAGAAAGCACTCAAGAAAAGAGAGGCCCGCCACCGCAAGAAAGAAAAGGATGCACGCGCTGCTGCAGAGAGGTCGGCGGAGATCCAAGCACGGTGGGGTGTCGCCGACAAAGCCGGGAAGGAGAACGACGGCGTCTGGCCAGCATGTGAGAAGTAGTAGTACTAGTAGTTAGTGTGTGTGTGTGTGTGTCTGAGTACGAGCATGTACCAGTACTACTAGTTACTACTGTAGTTTTTAGAGAAAATTACTAGTACATTAGCCTAGATTAAATGAAAAAATTCCTATCCTAAGCATCAAATGGCATCTCTTTCTCTATAGGAATTGAGATGCATGTCATCTCACTTCCTATGATTTTCATATTCCTATCCTATGAACAAAAGGAGGCCTCTGTTGGAGTAACTACTGTAGCTAGCAGTACTGCTGGTACAATAGTTTTCTTCAAGAAGCGGAATTCAATGAAGTCATGATGGTTCCTTCGTCCAAGAAACTTCAAAGTGGGAAGTGGGCCTGTGATTTGACGGCTCATTAGTCATTGTTACTGCGGCGCGACGACTTGGGTGACTCCCTTGGAGTTCTGCATGCATGGCAAGTGGACCAGGATGGTCGACGTCCCACATGTTGGCGAACGGAAGTATTCTTTCCGATATCGAGGAGCAAGGAAACCACGTGGTATAGTATCACTACTGATTGGTTCGCAAAAAAATAGTATCACTGCCGATTTGTAATTATTTTTTATTTCTGATGAATGCTAGCATTTCAACTCTTACGACAAAGGGTGCCAAACACGGCATGTGCTGGATGTCCCACACGTCAGCGAAAGGAGTGGGACATGAACAGCGTGGTAGAGCCCAGCGTAAAAAAACAACGTGGTAGAGTGTCTCCACTTCTTCCACTTCTGGGTCAGAGACCACATGTAGTAGTACTTAGTGGTATGAACGATACAAAGTGCGACCTGGAGACAAAGACACATCTAGTTGGAAGGTCTCGGGGCACATACACACAAACAAATATAAAAGTTAATATGTGCCTCCAACTAATATAGTAGTAGTAGAGTACTTAGGCACGTACTCCATAACATCACCATGCATTGCACGTACAACATTTAGTGGTACACTACAAAAAAAATACACTTCCGTGATGATACGTGTTTGTCACTGTAGGTCGCATTTTTTGTCATGCATGTACATCCATGACCAATTTATGACAGAATCAAGATAGTCATACCTGTGCTGTCGTAGAAGTGTTCCATGACATTACCAAATTATCATCACGGAAGTGTCCACTTCCATGACGATAAATCGCGCGTCACAGAAGTGCTTTCGTCAAGGGTGACTGACATGTGGCATCCACCATAACGGAACGCCGTTAAGCTATCGGGTCGGGTTTTGGATCCGATAACCCATTAACAGCACCGACCAATGGGGATTTTCCACGTGTAAAATCATCATTGGCTAGAGGAAACACGTGTCGTCTCATCGTTGGGACAGATGTCATCCACTCATTGGACAGGAGGCGCCTATGATAGGTCGACACGTGGCACGACCCAACAGCGGCCCATTCCGGTGAAAAAGGCCGACCCAGTAAAAATTAGCAGGCCGGCCCATATAAGGCCTACTTGTGTCAGGTCCATTTAAGCCCACAGCCCATACGAGATGTGCCAATTCGGCCCGTTAAAGATTTGACACCATTGCAGCCCATCGTTAGTTCGAGCCCGTTAACAGCCTGCTATATATTTGGGCTCAATATCGGCCCGATGAGATTTCGGCCTGTTAACGGCCCATTTAATGGATGGGCCAATTTTCCGGATGTACATCTTTCGGCCTTTTAGCGACCCATTTAAATGTTGGGCTAATTTCCGGCCTGGTGTGTCTTTCAGCCTATTGACGGCCCATAAATCTGATGGGCCATTTGTAGTCGGACCTGAGTTTCGGCCTTTTAGCGGCCCATTTAAGGGTTGGGCCAATTTCTGGCCCGGTGTCACTTTCAGCCTATTGACGGCCCATAAATCAGTTGGGCCCATTGTATTCAGACATGAGTTTTGGCCTTTTAGCGGCCCATTTAAGTGTTGGGCCAATTCCCGGCCCTGTGTGCCTTTCGGCCTGTTAACGGACCATAAATGAGTTGGGCCATTTGTAGTCGGACCTTAGTTTTGGCCTCTTAACGGCCCATGCCCTTCATGGTCCAATACCAGCCCGGTTTCTCTTTCGGTCTGCTAAAGGTCCACAACACAGTTGGGCCGTTTACAATACGACCTGACTTTTGGCCTCTTAGCGGCCCATGCTCTTCATGGTCCAATACAAGCCCGCTGTCTCTTTCGGCCTGCTAAAGGCCTATGGTATAGTTGGGCCATATGTAGCCCAAACTTAGTAACGGCTTGTGAAATAAATTGGGGCCACCTGTTGCCCGCTTCGATGTCGGCCTGTTAACGACCCGGGAGGTAAGAGGGCCGACCATTAACTTTTGGCCTAGTAACGGCCCATTAACTTAATGGGCCCACTAAAGTTCGTTCATGTCTTTAGGCTAAATTAGATAATTTGAGCCCATTACGACGAGCAAAGGTACGACATACAGGGAATAACGTTGCACATCCAGAATATATTACAGGAAATTACATCCACTAGGCAATCAAAGATTGATGCCAGTGCAAATAAATGAGCAGAACCTAACCATCTACAACGTCACAATCTGCAACCTCAACACAGATGAAGCCCATAAGCATGTGGGCAAGTTCTTGCTGCTTTGCCACACTGTCTCTGAAAACATTGACCGGTTGTTGTGTCGCACGACTCTGCACCTCTGATTCATCCACCATTTCCATCATTGCTTCAGCCATTAATTGGTTCACAAACATACATTTATTCTGTCGCATTCGAGACAGAGGATACTGAACAGATTCAGATGGCGATTTTGGCAGGCTTGTATTATTGATAGTGGAGAGTGTCTTGACCACTACATCATAACATAAATTAGGACGAGAACCAAACAGATTAATCATGAGTTATTGCCATATTACCTGGCTTAGATTTACTGGAAAGAAACAATGGGGTTGCCTTGCTGTTTTCAGAGTTTGTCTTCTTATCTTCAGCAGCTTGCACAAAATTAACACACTAGCATTGCTATCATTGGCCAAGTCAGATAATAGGAAAGCAACATTGACACAACGAACGTTTGGGAAACTAGCCTACACCAAATTAACACAATATGGCACAGCTATCATCAGCCAGGTAAGGTAATACGAAAGCAACATTGACACAATGAATGAATGGGCAATCAGAGAAGCACTACAATTCAGTAATGTGCGTGATATCAGATAGCACATTCATGCAGCTCAGTACGCAAAACTACCAGGCAGTTTTCCTTACAAAAATCAACATTGGCGCCTTTAACATTTTGCTACAACTAATTTTAGATCAGATAAAGGTTAGGTTCAGGCCAATTAACAAAATACATGCTGATGTAAAAATATAGTGATATACAACAGGTACTTACATCAACACTGGAGCACAGAGAATTCCCGCAAGATATTTTCCTTGAATACGATCCCAATTGAGGAAGTCTTGTATCGTTTAACCTTATTTTCTAAAAGAGAGACGGGTAAGAAACATGTAGAAAATATGATCAGAATGCTATAAAATTTCATGATGCGAGGATACGCACACGCTTCTTAGAATGGAGTTGACATTCTTTTGCTGGACTGGAGCGGACTAGTTCTTTGGCCACTGGAATCTGCTTATTATTAGTGGGAGTTGGGTTTCTCTGTGCTGGAGCAGTATCTATGAAAAATTGAGTTGGTTTATTATCTCCTGGCGTTTGGATCTTTTGCAAAGACCTGGTTTGTAACCCTTCAGATTCTAACATAGCCATCTTCCCCTTGCATGCCTTATATAGAAGAATGGCGATTCAGTTATAAAACATGCTACAACAGAGATGGAATAGGTACCGAAGAACAGAAAGGCATGACATATTGACATGTATTCACTCCATCCGAAAATAAATGGATGGGTCTAGGCGTATTTCAGTTCTAGATACATCCAGTTTTATCCATTTCTGCGACATTTAATCCGGACGGAGGGAGTATGATGCAAGAGCTAGGGATACGACAGGACAACATAGTAAAAAAACACTGAAAAACCCACTGCAGAACCAAAGTATTCAAACCCACTGATATGAGATAGTACACTCATGTAGCTCAGGATGCAAAACTACCAGGCAGTTTTCCTTGCAAAAATCAACATCGTGGCATTTAATCATACATTTTTCTACAACTAAATTTAGATCAGATAAAGGTTGGATTCATGCCGATTAACGAAATACATGCTGATGTAAAAATATAGTGATATACTACAGGTACTTACATCTACATTGGAGCACAGAGAATTCCTGCAAGAATCTTTCCTCATAAACGATACCATTGCAGAAAATCTTCTATGTGTTAAGCTTATTTTCTAAAAGAGAGAAGGGTAAGAAACATGTAGAAAATATGATCAGCATGCTATAAAATTTCATGATGCAAGGATACACACACGCTTCTTAGAATTGAGTTGACATATTTTTGCTGGACTGGAGCGGACTAGTTCTTTGGCCACTGGAATCTGCTTATTATCAGTAGGAGTTGGGTTTCTCTGTGCTGGAGCAGTATCTATAAAACCTGGAGTTGGTTTATTATCTCCTGGCGTTTGGATCTTTTGCAAAGGCCTTGTTTGTAACCCTTCAGATTCTAACATAGTCGTCTTCCCCTTGCATGCCTTGTATAGAAGAATGGTGCTTTAATTATAAAACATGCGGCAGCAGAGAGATGTAATAGGTACTGAAGAATAGAAAGGCATGACATATTGACATGTATTCCCTCCATCCGGAAAAAATGGATGGGTCTAGGCGTATTTCAGTTCTAGGTACATCCTTTTTTATCCATTTCGGCAACATGTAATCCAGACGGAGGGAGTATGGTGTAAGAGCTAGGGATATGACAGGACAACACAGCAAAAAAACACTAGTTGAATGTAAAACTGTATGCTAGCGGAATACATACAGAAATAACTAAGGCAACATACACGTGTATGATTGGGAAAATAAGATGGCATTGCAACAGAGCACTAGAACAACACTTCAATGTAAAAAACATGGTATGGTAGACAGATGAAGTACATACTGATGAATAACAATGCATAAGATATTCAGAAGCATGATGTCCAAATTAAGCAGATGGCATTGCAATAGAGTAGAATGACAGCACTTGAATTTGAAAACATGTTATCATGAATGGAATAGGTATTGAAAAACAGGAAGGCATGACATATTTACATGCATGATCAGCATGCTAAGCACATGGCATTGCAACCGAGTAGATACACCCTAGGACATTATATGCATGTTGTACCCATATCACAGGCCAAGTTAGAGCAAGGACCTTGTGGGGTGAAGAGGATTCATCATATTTCTGCAAGTCTTCTGAAGAACTGCCTTTACATGTTCCATCATATTGGGTATCATTGACATCAAGTTTATTGGCCTTTACATTGCTCCGTGAGGTTCTTGTGGATATATCAGTGTGTGCAATTATATCTGACATGCATGGAAAACAACTAGTAGTTAGATTTATGTAATGAGTGCCTGTAGGAGACGACATAAATAGTAGGACTGGGGTTAACTAGCAGCAACAGGTCTCATAAACTCAAGGGAGAACACAGATGAAAGCTACCGAATATGTATCGTTTGTACTCGAGATTAACTAGATGGCACACAAAAGTATTAAAGAACAACATAGGAAATACTAGAAGTGGTAAAATACTATAATCACCAGCCTGTGGGATAGCATTGGCTGATGGATGATAACTATGGAACAGTGTTACCTAAAGAACAAGTATCTTAGCTGAACTATGGAACATCGTTAACTCCTGAACAAGACCCGTAAGAGATCAGCATGAATATACAGTGAAATGTGACGATCTATTTTCCATGCTTAGATGAATAACAAAGCCATAAATGTTGCACACAAGTAAGATGAGGGTACAACCTATCTGGCTGCCATCCATAGGAGTGAGCATCATGTGCTGACTTGTCGATGGCCCTGCAGTTGTTGTGGTTGTGCATGTCGGGCACACGCATTCGATGCAGGGAACTGTTGAGTGGGGACTATAGCTCCCTTCTGGTGTATGCTTCCCTTGTTGGAGCAGCTGCTGTGAGTCGGAAGACGGTGTGGCTGAAGATGTAGAAAACGCATAATGTTAAGAATGACACATCTCTCTGATATGAAGAAATACCCTAAGAGATCAACAGCAAGGTACAAGAGTGGTCACACGTCTGTTGACTGAAGACTAAATTGGGGTCACTCGATTTTATTTTTATTTTGGTACTGTCCGATCTACGCTGGATGGCTGGCCGTCTTGTGCCTCCCGGCTGACACTGTTCGGAATCTTCCCCGAAGAGCCAGTGACCAACGGCAGAGCATCCTGCCTCCGCCGTCCATGGCCCCAGCCAAAACCCCGCTCCCCGCCCCACCGCACTGCCATGGTTGCACCGCCCCGGGGCTAATCCACAAAGACTCCCCATCATCCACATCCGGCGGCGACAGTACCTTCAACCCACACAACTCTAAAAGATAGCCATCTAAGCGCTGCTTCCGCGGCGAACTTTGTGGCCCCGCACCCTTACGTTAGACACCAGCGAACCGGCAGCCTAGGAGCTCCGCCGCCTCGAGGGGTGCTGCATCCCATTGCAAATCGATTGGCCCAAAATAAAAATTCAGACAACTGACGCCTAAATAAAGTGATTTGAGATGAGGGTGCGACCTATCTGGCAGCATGGTGAAGTAGGCAGGTCCAGCTGCCGAGTCGGTGAGGCCGGCGCAGTTGCGGTGGCGACCGGCGGCAGAGAAAGAGCGTTGTCGCGACGGTCGACGGCTACGCCGAAGCAACACCAGGACTCTGGACGGATCCAAAGTTGGAGCCGCTCCGGCGCCGTGAACAACGGCGGGGGTGAACCGGCTCCGGTACGGTTCACGCGGCCGTCGTCGAGGCAGCACCAGCAGCACGGAGTAAGAGGCACACGGCCCAGTGCACGACGGCAAATGGACAGCGTCTCCGGCATTAGGGAGGAGGGCGGCTGTGAAATTGATGCGGTGGGGGGCGCCATGGAGGTGGGGCTGAGGTTTCGCGGCTCCGGAGAAGGGAGCTTCCCGGGGAGAAGGTGATTTGGCGCCCACGAGGTATGAATGGGGGCGGGCGGGGGAAATTGGGAGAGGAGTGGAACCATGTCTTACAGACGCATTTGTCTAAAATGTGAGGGGGAGTTACAGTTCTACCCTTGCCTATAGGCTTCTCGGCTTGGGTCTGTGTACTGAGGGTCAGGGATAGTAGAGTAACTTTGCTTCTCTGGGCGGGAGCGATTTCGAGCGAGGAGTGCGTGTTTTGAACTATAGTGGGCGTGAGCGATTTCGGGCGAGGAGAGCGTGTTTTGAAATAGTGGGCGCGAGCTATTTCGGGCGAGGAGAGCGTGTTTTGCCGACCATGGTTTATGAATTATTCAGCACATGTCATTTCGGCCGAGGAGAAGGCGCGCTTGGATGAAGTTATGAACCTACCCTCGATGTACAACGGGCCAATTTATGCGTGTCCCACATAGGACGGTAATTTCGCGTCTCCCATTTATTTGCTCGGGCGAATTCCACCGAGCAGAGAGGATGTTTAACGGTTTGTTCAAATTTTGGGAGAACGAGCATCCACGTCTACCTTACCAAGTCGATTCGGGTCAAATTTTGAAATATTAGCTTGCCACTTCTTTTTTAGATGGAGAGATGATGCTCGGGAGTAATGTGTTTTTACATGCTCGTTGCTAGCGATTTACTATATGACAAATAGTTGACCCACTCAAAAACGCGAATCAAACCCAAAATGAAATATCTCGATTCAATGAAATAGCTCGTTCAGTAGGTCAAAATAGTGAACTAAATCCAAAATGGAACACCTCAATCGAGTAGCATGTTGTACAGTATTATAGTACTCCATGAACATGTTGAAAGTCAAATTAATGAACTTGTTTGATATATGCATATATCCTTTCATGTGTGGATTGCAGACAACATGTTCTCCAATTTAAATATTTGAATGCAAGTTTATATCGAAACATGGTTTATATCAGTCTTTGATGCATAAAACGCGACCTCCCCCTCTCCCGGACTCCTGTTCTCTCTCTCTCTCTCTCTCGCCGACAATCTTCAATTCTGTCGCATGCATCCGACACAAAAACCTTGTTCATCCCTCTCCCTTTCTCTCCATCTGTGTGTGTGTGTGTGGGGGGGGGGGTCTTTCTAGTTCGCATGCATATATACACCATCTATAGGTCTCTCTCGCACACTATGTATGATACTCTAGCTAGTCCAAGCTAGATATCTTGGGTGCACTCATCGTACGCACACATATTCCTTGGTTCTTTGCCTGTAACTCTCTCACGCACCACTATGTCGTCTCGGAGCTCTTCCCCCCTCTCTCTCAAACTCTCCATCCACCTAGGTTACACATACACATGCATATCTCACTCGCACTCGATAGGCCCATCTAAAACTCTATCTCTCCCCCTTGTTCTCTCTCCATCTCACACGCGCGCACACACAATCTCATGCCCAGCTAGCCAAGTATGATGGTCTCTCACTCAATTGTAGGCACACGCAGTCCCCCCTATATGTATATGACTAGCTAATCTTAGTCTCCATCACAAACATGTGCATGGTCTATCTCGATTTCTCTCGGGGCATCTTTCTATCGCGCACGCACTCCCTTGATCTCCCACCCATATAGTCCCCTCACGATCTCGACGGGATCTCTCTATCACAAACACACCCTCTCTCCCTCCCCATGTGTCCATGCCATCCATGTGTCCCTCTCGACCTTTGTTCCTTGTTGGCCACACTCTATTGGACATGTGCTATAGGGGTGTCTCTCTCCGTTGCAAACAATCACACACTAGCTACCTTCGTGTATCTCCTCGCCTCGCTTTTCCATCTCGGAGATGCATGCGTGATATGTTCGCATAAGAAACGAAAAAACATACACTCTCTCTAATTTATCGTTTGTTGTCACTTTCTCTTTCACACACATACTCTTTTTGCACACTTACTCATTCTCCTTCACACGCACTTGATCTGTCTCGACCGAGGCACTCTCCTCGGTCCATAACATATAGATTTATTGAAAAGTCAAACATCACAAAGTTTGACCATGTATGTGGAGAAAAAGAATTACATCTAGTACGGCAAACATATACCATTAGATTCACCATGAGATGTAGTTTTGTATGATGTATCATTGGTATTGTAGATATAAATAACATTTGCGTAAACTTGATCAAAGTTTCCAAAATTTGACTTCTAAAAAATTTACATGCACTGCATTATCGAGCGGATGGAATATCTCTTTCTCCCTCTCAGCTATCTGACGCACCACTCAGCCTTATCGGGGCTCCTCAATCTCTCTCAAACTTTATTGGTCAGTTTGGTTCGTGACCTGACCCTCATGCCTTGATGGCCGGTACTGCTTGGTGTGGACATGAGATGTAAAATATTTCTGCCTGGCCAGGCTTGTGTGGTGCTGAAGCGTTTGGTTCATGCCTGGGCCAGGCAAAGCATCAACGTCCCATCAATCAATCCATGCATCAATTATTTAATGCTAATATCCATCCATGTTGCTGTTAGCCTCATGGCCACACGACCAGGCGTTCGAAATCGGTCGCCTGGGCCAGGCTACTTGCAGTGTCTGGAGTTCAGCCAGGCTAATTAAAGTGCAAGGGAACCCATGCCAGGCGTGCTTTCTTTTTCACAGGGTAGCAACCAAACAAGTGTGCATGAAATCCATCCACAACCCCAGGCCAGGAAAAAGATGCTCAGGACGCAAGCCAAACTGGCCTTATATCTCCCTGGTTCACACATACACATGTCTCGCTCGCGCTATACATATAGACCCATCCAACACTCTCCGCCCTTGTTCTCTCTCCTTGTGACACGCACCCCCCTAAGTACCATAATCCCTCAATCCAGCATAGGCGCAAGCACTCCCCCCTCCTAAGTATGATTATCTCTTACTAGCCAACAGGAACACACATATTGTCTCCTTCCATCCATACGTCTATCTCGATATCTCTCGGGGCATCTTCTATCGCGCACACACCTTGTCACTCGATCTCCCACCCATGTAGTCCCATCACGATCTCCAGGGGATCTCTCTATGACAAACATACACTCTCTCCTCCCCATGTCTGCATTTTCTCCATACGTCTCTCTCGACCTCTCTCCCTTCTTTGTCAGACCCCTCTTGGCAACGTGCTAGGGGTCTTGCTCTCTCGGTTCCAAACAACCACACACTATCTCCTCACCTTGCCTCCGTTGTCGAAGATGCATGTGTGATATGTTTGCATAAGACACACACGCTTTTTCTCTACTTTTATCGTGTGTTGTCCATGTATCTTTCACACACACACACACAATTTTTTCACTCTCTCTCTCTCCCCCTCTCTCTCTTGTTAGGGACTCTGTCATGTCCATAAGCATATGGATGTTTTGAAAAGTCAAACCTCAGAAACGTTTGACTAGGTATATGTGGAGAAAAACATTTACATCTGGAACGATCATTAGATTCATCACAACATGTACTTACTTCATACTATCATTTGTCTTTGGTATTGTAGATATAAGTAATTTATTTATAAACTTGGTCAAAGTTTCAAAAGTTTGACTTAAAAAAATGTTGGAACTACATTATCTAACGGAGGGAGTAGCTCTTTCTCTCTCTCTCTGCTATCTCTCATGGGCCTCCCCTCTCACTCGAACTCTCTATATCGACGGATTATACGCTCACTGTGTCAGCGTATAGCTCCGTATATTGTTTAGTTGACCGTTCAACCAATCCACATGCTGCCTTGTCAGCTTGTGTTCTGTATCTTCGTGTGCTGGCCCATGTGGCAGTGGGTGAAAATAAGTAAACTAGAGGCCCATCTGACATGCGGTGAAGTAAACAAAGTTGAAACCACTCGGGGTAGCACCCCGCACGCTAGTAAATTGAGGGCGCATTGAGGACAAACTTCTTGCGCGCGAAGGACGCACTCGCGCACAATTCACCACTGCGCGGCGGCATGCACAGAAGGACACACTTGCGCACACCCAGCACACAACACACACCAACACACGTGTACACCGGCGTCGCCGCCAGTTGAGATGGACGGCGAGGCAGCCAACAAGCGGAGGCAGCTCGAGCCAAAACCGCATCCGGCGAGCCTGGACTTCATCAGCAGCCTCCCTGACGACACGCTGCTTGTCATCGGCTTCCTCCCCACCAAATCTGCCGTGCGGACCGCCCTGCTCTCCCGGCGGTGGCGCCCCCTCTAGCGCTGCGTCCCCCTCAACCTCACCGTCGACAGCTACCTCTGCGACGGGGATTGCAAACGCATGGCCGCAGTCTCCAAGATCCTTTCATCGCACCCTGCACCAGCCAAACGCCTTGACATCCGCATGTTCAGTACCAACTGCAAGGCCCAACCCAAGTTCGACGAGTGGTTCTTATCCCCCGCCCTAGATCAGCTCGAGGAGCTCAGCTTTGAAGCTGGACGATGTCGCTCTCTGCCGCCGTTCGCGCTCCGCCTCACGCCAACGCTGCGCCGCGCCAGCTTCAGCTCCTGCTATCTTCCCCAGATTAATGCCACGCCCGCTCTTCTTCTCCCTCAACTCAAGCAGCTCGACCTCTTCGACGTTGTCATCTCGAAGAAGGCTATGGAGCACCTGGTCCGCAGCTATACTACGCTCGAGTACCTTCGTCTTGAGCAGATCCACGGGTTCATTAGCCTCCACATCGCCTCGACGAATCTCCGATGGATTTATGTGTCTTGCTGGCCCCGCAACAAGACATCAATTGGGAAGAGATCACTCCAGCTGTTCCACGTTATGGTCATTAAGAATGCGCCTTTCCTTGAGAGATTGCCTGTATCGGATCTAGAAGGTCCAACAAAAATCAGGGTCATTGACGCGCCGAAATTGACAGGTTGGTGTACTTGTCTGCCAAATTCTCTTGGTTTACTCTTCCAATTTTGTAGTATCAAAATTTGACCATAGATTTAACTAACAAAATGTCAATGCATGTCACTAAGAACTATATCGTTGGATTCGTATTTGAACATAATTTCAAATGGTGTAATTTTTAGTGACATGCATTGGCATTTTCTTAGGTAAATCTATGGTCAAAATTTTATACTAAATACGAGGTAGTATTACAAAAGTGGGCTATGTAGGCCAAAACATGTGCCAAATTCACTTGTGATGCATTTGGCATCGATGCCCCTCCATTGCTCACCTGGTGTCCCAATCTGGATCACCTACTTTGCTCCAGTGCCAAATTAACTCACGCAATGAAAAAACACTGCGTGGGAGAGAGAGAGGACTGAGGCAATAAAAAAACACTTGTTTGGGAGAGTGAGAGGCTGGTGTAGTTGGTTTGATTGATTTGTTTATACATGTGGGTCTGTGTGCACAGCGGTGCCAACTCTCTCACATCACGAGAGCGGTGCCAAAATCTTTTGATTTGACAACAATGCGTGTTATGTGGCATACTTTTGCGAAATATGGCATTGGCCACATAGTGGAAGGCAACAAATGGCCAAGCTCTTCACGTGCTCCTAGTTAAATGAGAGGAAACAGAGAGAGAGAGAGTGAAAAAATATCACTAGCCAGCCAACCCTATCGTATGAGCGAATGATATTGGTACCTCTTGATGACACGACAATCTTATGCAGCCAGCTGCTCTAATATGTTCTCTTCTTTTGCAGATAAAAAAGACTCGAAAGTGAAAAATGTGGTGCACTATAACAATCTCATCGAATGTTTTGATCTCCATCTTACAAAAATTGATTTGATCGACTATCGAGGCAGCACATCTGAGATTAAATTGAGCAATGCTACATGCATGTAATGGTTTACGTAAAGTTACGAACTGATGTGATGTGGGACTATTTGATTGGATTCAAGGAGAGGATTAGGCCCACCCCACCTAAAAATCAGGGGGCATATATAGATTAGATGGAAAGTATACGCAGCAGCTACGTAGCCCTTTGTAAGTCTAGGATTAGGCGATTAAATTGGCCAGGTTCTTTTTTCTGGAGGCAAGTGTGCTCAAGGTAATGAGGTTTGGCGTTCTCTAGCGCAACAATGAATGGCGTGCTGATCACCGCAAGCGTCTAAGCCTAAATGACAAAGTCTCCGCAGAAGCTGAATTTGTTTTTGAAACATCAAGTGGCCAGAGACTCGAAACCTTATTTGCCCATTAGTGACTTGTCAGGGCGGTGGATTTTAGTTTGTACGATAATGCTGCATCCACCTAAAGTAACAAAAGTTCTTACGTAAACTTCCTAGTAATTCCCTCTTCGTAGGTGCAGCATTACTCCTAACATTTGTAATATCAGTTTGAAACTTGTAATATTGCCGTGTGCTATTCCTGCGTTTTCAAAATCCTGCGAATCAAACAGGTCCTGAGTTGGTGATGATGTTGTGCCTCCCATCTTTCACCAATAGCCGTTGGATCTAGATCTGACGCATACAAACCAAGCTTCTCCATTTTTGCAAAAAAGATGCCCGCACTTGTTCCCTATTTACGAACAACTCCTTGTCTCTCATGATCAGCCTCATCTCCTCCCCACCACATCTAGGAGTAGAAGGCCGTGGAAAAACCTGGCGCGATGGCCGCTGCCGGAGCTGTCCACCCCCAATCTTGGTGTTTCGTGTAATGCACGGGCATCTACGCACGGGAAATTATGTCGAACAAGGCTAGTTGTAAGCAGGCTAGCTCTACAGCCATGATGATAGTGACTGCAGATGGTGAGGCTGACTATGGTATGCCGAACACGGCGCCTATACTCAGGTGTCATCTCCGGTGCAGGGTCTTGTCACTTCACTGTGAGGAGCAGCACGTAATAATTTGACCAACGGATAGTACAATGCTAGTACTCCTACTACTACTCCTACATTGGTAGTACTACTACTAGTACTAGTAGCACCACCGTCTGGATTTAGGAGTACTACCATGTCCATCTGGATTTTAGTATCTGACTAGCAATATCTAGTAATGCATCTCACGGAAAATGTACTACTCCCTCTGTAAATAAATACATGGTGTTTTATTCCTATCGGCGAGAGAACTTAATGTTTTTTTGCTACTCCTAACTAGAGTACTAATAGGATTACATGCAATGAACTAAACACTGCATGTCATGTTTGGTAGTCTCAAGTCATTGAAAGCATGCACGACCCACATCTCTCATTGGTTGATATGTCACAAAATAATAAACAAGGAGGGAGTTAATGCACCGTGCCTAAGTATTTTGGGATTATTTGGTTTTCGTAAGGTGACTTACACAACATTTTTGTTTACATGCATTAACATTTTGTTAGTTAAATCAAAGGTCAAAACTTGGCACAAAATGCAAAGGGGACCAATAAACCAGTAAACATCAAACTTCTCTCGTTTGGCCCCAACTAGAGGTCCGTGAGATGACTATACTGCACCGGCACGGAGGGGGACACAACTTCATTGACTTACGGCAATTGCCTTTGGGTGAATGACACGTGACCCTAGGGGGTGGCTGGCCCACCTATCATACAACCAAAGGCAGGTGCAGTAGAGGGCCGAGGAGTAGTACAAAATCCTACGCTCCTACGCACGATAACCAAGGGCTGAGTGATCACTCGAATCGCAAGATCAGTTGACTAGAAGCTACGCTAGACCCATGGAGGCGATGAGCGCGAGCATCAGCCGGCTGTGCCAGATGGTCCACAACGCCGGCCTGCAGCCCGGCACCGAGGAACGTCTCCAGGTAGTATTGCTTGAGGCCGCCAGGGCGAGGGGCCGCTTGGACGACAACTTTGTCTCCTTGTTCGACGAGGTCCTCGTCGGTTTCCTCGACAAGTTCACTGTCGTCAAGAAGCTTGCGGACGAATTTGACGTAAGCCTCCACCTGACGCGCCCAGGCTCTGCGATGCCCGCCACCCTCAACGGCCACTATGGTAACAACCTCTTTGACGCACTGGTGGCCCTGCGACTGCCCGCCGTCGCGCTGGAGAATGTCCACCTCGAGGTCGCGCTCGCCGCGCAGCGCCTGGCGCAGCAAGACACCATCGACATAATCACCCACGTCTATGCACAAATCGTCCACAAGGACTACTACATGCAAGAGGAGGACGATGGAACGCTGGCCTTCTTGGAGCGCAGGGCAACCTTGGATGGCACTATTCAGAAGCATGTTGAGCTCGCCGCCAACGCCGCTGCTCCTCACACGTCGGTTGGTGAACCGGCGCACTAGGGCGTGAGGATGTCGTTGAACGTTGATGGATCCGTATGTATTTTTATCTTTCCGTCAAATCCATGTAGCAGTATATGATACTACAGTAATTATCTTACCTTTCGCATCAACTTCATAATTTTCGTACGTACTCCATGCATGAACGGCGCCAGATCCAAACTTCTCATTACTCTAGGCAAAATCGTTATTGTCTATCTATCGGTCGCACCATGGAGCAGAACCAAATTTTACAAGTTACGAGTTCAAAAGGAAAAGCCTGCCGTGTTCGCGTCGCACCCCCACACGGTTGGTCCGGCACGCCGCTCAAGCGGGAATGCGTGCGGTGTTGCATTTTCACTTACAAGTGGGACCGCAGTTGAGCAAACCGACTATCGGCAAACCCCCACCCCGCCCACCGCGCGATGGCTGAGAAAACAGGAGGGAGAAGAGATGGCTGTAGCATGGACTCCAAGAAAATTGGTGTCGGATGGGACTCGTGTGGGTGGCGTTTGCCATACTGCTAGACGTGAATGCTAGTTATGGCCCATGCCACCCCACTATATCGAGCCTATATCGAGATAAGTAGAACAAATTTCCTGTAGTCCGTGCTCAACCCTCCTCTATCTCTCTTCTCAACCAGCCAGCGGATGCACGGAGCCCATCGTTTGTTTGCTCACATGCGGCCCCACATGTCTGTGAAAACGCAAGAGGACCCACTGAACCTGCACATCTTTCACCTCGATGTGCTGGTGATGAAAAGCAAATCCAATAAAGATCTTCGGTGGCCGCTTTTGGAGTTACTCAAGAGTAGTAAGATTCTATGTATAGTTTAATCCAAGATGCACATCTCGTGGCTTCAACTACCACTCTATTTTCTTTCATGACACGACCTGGATGCTGGATGTCCCACGTGTCGGCAAAAGGAGGAAGAACCTGACCAAATCTTCGGTTCTACTCTCGGATTAGACTAGTTGTGCTAACTTAAATTTTTTATTTTTGTACTCCCTCCATTCCAAAATACTTGACTTCCATTTGTCCAAAAATGGATGTACCTATATACTAAGACATGTCTAGATACATATATATTTTGACAAATAGAAGGCATGTATTGTGCAACGGAGGGAGTAGAATGGATGCAAGTTTTTGTATTGGGAAGTAGAGTACATCCATATATTGATAGAGCACAATTTAGTAGATGTTCAATCACTTTTAGCTAGCACAGACGCAAGATCGAGCCTCCACAGATCAACAATGAATGCATTGAGAAGGCACTAATCCAACTTACAGGAGTAGTAAAATGTATTCTTGTGGTTCTTGTTTTCTTTGGTCTTGCTTTTCTAGTCAAAATTATCGTTGGAGTTCGTGCAAAACGGAGGTGCGTTTGGGGTCGTGCGTTGGAGTTGGCCTTACAAGTGGGACCGCAGTTAAGGAAACCGACTATCGGCAAACCCCCACCTCGCCCGCCACACGATGGCTGAAGTTAGAGAAACGACGAGGTTGAAGAGATTGCTCTAGCACGGAGTGCAAGAAATAATATGGTGTCAGATGGATGTCGTGGTGGTGGCGTGTGCCGTACTCCTGGACGTGAATGCTTGTTCTGGCCCATGCCACCCTACTACTCCTACTACTTACTCCTACTATATAGTACTAGTATCGAGGATTCGAGGTGCTGGTTACGTACAGCGAACACATTAACATATGGCTACAGTAAAAACACCCGCCCGACGCGCGAAGCATGTGAAGCTAGTACAAATAGTGTACTACTATTGTTGATTGGCCTCATCCGATAACCTGTTGCAATGCATGTACAATTATGTATTCGGAAAATATTTTTTTGCGTCGTCGCACCACTCACTTAGAGAAGCGACTCGGAAGCCATTCAAAAATTTAGTAAGTTTATCACACGCATATCATTTTATTACATACAACAGGTCATCAACCCACATCAACAACGAGGATACATTATAAATACTAAAGTTTTCACCACACAACAAATAACAAGCAATGAAATGAACTTCAACTCAACCATTCCTTGGCGTTGGAAACGCTTGCTTTGAAGCACAAGTGATTCTCTGGGACGGGCCATCGATTGTCGATCTGGAAACCAACGCAGGACTGATCATCCAGGCTGAGGCGGCCTACTATATCCCTACCAGGGTAGGGAACCACACAAATGTCCGAGGTATAGACACAGTTGCTTCTCATAAATGGAACTGTTAACGTTGTGTCAACAGCAATTGGATCGCCTTTCACCATCATCGGATAGTTTTGTCCAAGGAAGAGCGAGTTTTCTCCAAGACTATCAATTCTGTACCAGGGAGAAGGAGTTGGTGCTAGCACACTAGTATCCATCCCGAATACCATGCAACGGGTGTTGGAATAGGTCCGGAGAGTGCGACCATGGGAGACACCTGCTTCCTTAGCAGTAACATCATCAGTGAGCTGTATACACACAAGAAGAGGTGATCCATCGGAATTAGTTGCCAGGCGCCACAGAGTATATGGGCGCTGCTCGTGATCATCACCATCGTCATCTCCCCCTTGGTTATAAATTTTTTCAAGTATAGGTGGTGGGATGTTCACAGGACCTTGGAAACACAAGAAGAAGGTTAATTAGTAAAGGGAAACTTGCTAACCCGCATGCATGTGGATGAAACAATTATAGTTACTGTGGAAGACAAACGTACTAAAACTACTAGGATGCCATGCAAAAACAGTGCAACGAGTGGTGGCAGCAAACACAAGGCCCTCGTATTGAATTGCATCACAGTACTCATCCGTGTACAGAAACTGATTTTTGAGCAATATCCATCGAGTGAAACCATCAAGGACGGCAACAAGCTTGTCGAAGATAGCAACAACATCATAGTTGCTGTAATTCCAAGAGCAGTTGGGAACTCGACAAATTGCTATCTTCCGTAGAATACAGTCACCATGATTGTATTTGAACGTGCATACATTACCGGTGTGCTCAACCTCTGGGCAGTGTGCTGAGATTTTTGGAAGTGGAACCCGGTGACGAGTGTACACATTCACAAGTTCTCACTCGCAGTTGGACCCAATGTAAACAACCCAATCTCCATTTGCGCCCGCCCAAGCCTTGCCCTCAAGCGTTGGCATCTTAACATCATACGTATCATTATCAAGCGGCATCAACTTGCACAGGGCGAGGCCTCCGTCGTGCCGGCGCCAGTCATCATTAGGGTCACGGCGAAGAAGACAGGGGAGATCAAACCGCTCCTTGACTCTTGGGTTCTTTGTAATGATGTTATTAGTTGAGTCGAGAATGGGCTTGAACGAACCTGCCATGCTAGCCGAGGTGATGACGTCGCACCGATCAATGAGTTCCTCCACCACGTCATCTTTCAGATCGGGGCAAGAATAACGGGGTCGTTTCTGGCCTGTTCCCTCCATGGAGAAGATGATCGAACAATGGCAGAAGAAAGGGTGAAGGGCTGAAGGAAAATGGAGGAGGGAGAGGAAGAGCGTGCGACAGCAGTTCCAAATCAAGAGGGAAAGGCGAAGAGTCGGTGGACGGTTGCGAGTTTGCCACAGTTCACGAAGAGGCGCCCCGTCCTACACGTCCGTTCAGAAATACTCCTACTACTCGCCGTCGTCTCACTAATATGTTGGAACGCGACCACATGTCAACGAAACATGGTGTGTAATTTCTTGTGCAAAATGCGATCTGGCCGCGTTGGCCCGAGGTGCCGCATTAGTTATCGACCTTTATTTTTTTAATGGCATGCCGATCAGTTTTGAAGCACGACTAACTAGTACTGTACGCAGAGAAAATATAAACTACCCTACCACTACTCCACCTCCAGTACTAGTAGTATAAAAAAGATATATAGGCTGGAGCTTGAGCTCTTTCTTGCTAAGGGCTGCCCACTTGCTTCTCACACTGCCACCCTCTCTCCAGATCTAAAAAAGACGGCCCCTCTCTCCCTCCTCACCGGTGGTCACAGATCCGCCAGGGAAGAAAAGTACATGCAGTGTTGACGCACTCGTCGTCGGCGAGCGAGGTTACACACTGATGACAGGGCCATCCTCCCAGACCTAGCGCCCGCGCGGGATGGCCTCCGTCCCCAAGCTCGCTGCCGTAGTGTGTGCGGAGGACGACGACCACGAGCGAAGCCACTTCCCGTCGACCCTCAGGTATGCTACCTCTTTTCTAACCATATCCTTGTTCTATTGCCCCATCGGCCACGTCGTTGCATGTGGATCTTTTTCCACTCCACCATCTTCCCAATTTGCTATCCTCTGCTCTGCTGGCCACGCAGACGAAAACCATAATTTGCACTATTTGTAACACCCCAGATGTAACTTTCCCAATTAGTACTCCAACTCTTGCCGTTTCCGGCGTTAAGTTATTTTATTTTCTCGGTTTCGGGTCTTTGTCTCCGTGTGTTGTTATCGTTTTCATGCATCTCATATCATGTCATCATGTGCACTGCATTTGCATACGTGTTCGTCTCATGCATTCGAGCATTTTCCCCGTTGTCCGTTTTGCATTCCGGTGCTTCGTTCTCCTCCGGTGGTCATTTCTACCTTTATTTCGTGTGTGGGGATTAAACATTTACGGATTGGACCGAGACTTGCCAAGCGGCCTTGGTTTACTACCGGTAGACCACCTGCCAAGTTTCGTATCATTTGGACTTCGTTTGATACTCCAACGGTTAACCGAGGGACCGAAAAGGCCTCGTGTGTGTTGCAGCCCAACACCCCTCCAATTTGGTCCAAAACCCACCTAAACCTTCTCCATCATCTATATCGTTCGATCACGATCGCGTGGCCGAAAACCGCACCTCATTTGGACTCTTCTAGTTCCCTCTACCTCTATTTAAAGGCCTCTCCCCGAAAATCCGGACCCCCCTCGTCCGAAACCCTAGATCCACTCATCATCGCGCCCGCCGGACAAATTGCCACCGACGGACATTGTCCGATCCACCTCCCCGCCGCCACGTGGCACTCCGCCATTCGCCGCCGCCACCGCGCCCACTTGGCCGCCCAGCCGGCCCGCTGAGGCCCGCCGCGGGCCCTCCCGGCCCGCGCGCCGCCGCCGCCTGCCTCCTCGCCCCCAGCGCCGATCCGCGCCCGGCGCCGCTCCGCCGCACGGCAGCATCGCCACCTCGCCGGCGTGAGCTCGCCGCGCCGCCCTAGGCCGAGCTCGCCCGCGCCGCCCGACGCCGCAAGCCGCCGCCTCGCCACCAGCCGCCTCGGCGCCGTCGGCCGCCTCCTGGAGCCAGATCCGGCCGCCCCCGCCGGAGTTCGGCCGCTCCCCGGCCTCCCTCGCCGCGTTCGGGCCTCGCAGTCGCCGGAGAAGACGGATCCGGCCTCGACCCGTCGGAGTTGACTTTTTCCGCGAGGTGTTTTTTCTTCTAAGTCCCCGAATTCCCAGATCCAAGTGCTCTTGTTCATCGTGCCGTATCTCCGTATCCGTAACTCCGTTTTTGGCATATAGCGTATCAAAATGTTCATCTTAGAGAGTACATCATTTAATTCCACTGCATAATTTTCATTTGAGTTCATCTTGATGCCCGAAATGCTGTTAGAAGAGGGCTACTTGAGATATTTGTCAGAGCTGCTGCTCCATTTAGCTTTTTGTCATTTTTGCCATGATTATTGTGTGCTTGATATGCCCATGAGCTCTACATATGTTTTGTTAAGGGTTTTGTCATCTTTCCAGAGGTGCAACCCATGTATTTTTGTGATGTGTGTGGTGACTATCACAAGCTTGCAAAGTGAGGCACTTGGTAATTCTGATTTCAGGGACTTAGCATTTCCACTAAGTCCTTGATCTGTTATTCTCATGTTGCCATATGTTCATGTTGTTTCCTAGTGATCCGTGCCTCTTTTGAGGATGATCAGTAAGGATGTTTTGTTAATCTTGTAGTGCTCTATCCATCCATGTCTTTGTTTGTCAATCGAGCTCTACTTTTGCTACTTTGTGAATCTAGGCAGATTGTCAACTTGTTTGCAATTTTGCCGTTGATGTTGTAGTTGATCCGTGCATGCTATGCTATTGTTCTTGCCATGTCTAGCTTGATTTTTGTGTGTTCTTGTTAGATGTATGCTTAGCTTATCATGACTTGCTCCGCATTGAGTGCATCGAGCTCGTAAACATGCTTACTTGAGTTATGTTTCAGCATGTGCCAGTTTTCACTAAGTCTGAAAACTGATTATGTTTTTGCCATGTTCACATGCTTGCAATTGTATTTTCTGATCCCTTTTGGCTGAAGGTCACTAAGGGACTTTTGTTAAGCTCATTGAGTAGCTCCATGCCATGCTTTACTTTGCCATGTTCAGGTCCTGTAACATGTAGTTTTGTCGCTCCGAAGAGTGCTATCTGATCTGAAATTCCAGACAAGTGTTAATTTCACTAAGTCTGAAATCTGTTTGCCATATGCATTTTTGCCATGCTTGTTTGAACCTGTTAATGGATGAATTCGCCGTAGCTCAGTGCTAGACTTTTGTTAAGCATCGTGAATGCATCCCTGCCATGTATTTTTATGCCATGTTTGGTTGCTGTAGCACGTTCATCTCATTGCATTTAGATGGTTACTTGCTGTAATCGCAGACTCGTGTCATATTTAAATCGCTTGCCATTTCCAAACCGTAACTCCGATTCCGGCGTTCTTTATATCGTTTTCAAGCGATTTCATCTCATCTTTCCAGTGGCACACTTGTATTCCCAAGTTGAGGCCAGGGTCATGCATTCCTTGTCACATCTTGCATATGCATCCCGCATCGCATCCCGCATAGCATATCATCTTTGCTTCATCTTGTTTGTTCCTTGCACGTGGTTGATTGTGTCCTTGTTGCTTGTTTGTATTGTTTGGATAGAGCCGGGAGACGAGTTCGCTAACGAGGATCCTGTTGAGTTTGCTTTCGAGGATCCAGTCAACTCTGACAACTTTGCAGGCAAGATGATCATTCCCTCGAAATCACTACTATCTTTGCTATGCTAGATTGCTCGCTCTTTTGCTATGCCAATGCTACGATGCCTACCACATGCTTTCAAGCCTCCCAATATTGCCATGTCAAACCTCTAACCCACCATGTCCTAGCAAACCGTTGATTGGCTATGTTACCGCTTTGCTCAGCCCCTCTTATAGCGTTGCTAGTTGCAGGTGAAGTATGGAGGCCGTTCCTTGTTGGAACATTTATTTACTTGTTGGGATATCATTATATTATCTTGTTATCTTAATGAATCTATATACTTGGTGAAGGGTGGAAGGCTCGGCCTCTCGCCTAGTGTTTTGCTCCACTCTTGCCGCCCTAGTTTCTGTCATATCGGTGTTATGTTCCCGGATTTTGCGTTCCTTACGCGGTTGGGTTATAATGGGAACCCCTTGATAGTTCGCCTTGATTAAAGCTTTTCCAGCAATGCCCAACCTTGGTTTTACCTTTTGCCAGCTAGCCTCTCTTTCCCCTGGGTTACCAGAGCCCGAGGGTCATCTTATTTTAGCCCCCCCGGGCCAGTGCTCCTCTGAGTGTTGGTCCCACCGAGCGATGTCCGGGGCTACCAGGGGCAACTCTGGGCTGGCCTACCCGACGTCTGGCTCATCTAAGTGTGCCCTGAGAATGAGATATGTGCAGCTCCTATCGGGATTTGTCGGCACATTCGGGCGGTGTTGCTGGATTAGTTTTAACCTGTCAAAGTGTCTTGAAGAACCGAGATACCGAGTCTGATCGGAACGTCTTGGGAGGAGGTCTATTCCTTCGTTGACCGTGAGAGCTTGTCATGGGCTAAGTTGGGACTCCCCTGCAGGGATTTGAACTTTCGAAAGCCATGCCCACGGTTATGGGCAGATGGGAATTTGTTAATGTCCGGTTGTAGATAACTTGAACCCTAACTTAATTAAAATGAATCAACTGAGTGTGTTACCGTGACGGCCTCTTCTCGGCGGAGTCCGGGAAGTGGACACGGTGTTGGAGTAATGCTTGCGCAGGTTGTTCTCTAGTTTCTCGCTCGCGCTTTGCCTCCTCTTCTCGCTCTCTTTTGCGAACAGGATAGCCACCATATTTTGCTAGTCGCTTGCTGCAGCTCCACATATATTTGTACCTTGCCTTACCTATAAGCTTAAATAGGCTTGATCGCGAGGGTGCGAGATTGCTGAGTCCCTGTGGCTCACAGATTACTATTACACCAGATGCAGGGCCCGATGATTCCGCTCCAAGTGACGCGCTCGAGCTCAAGTGGGAGTTCGACGAAGACTCTCAACGTTACTATGTTTCTTTTTCTGATGATCAGTAGTGGTGCCCAGTTGGGGTTGATCGGGACCGTGTCGCATGTTGGGTTATCTTTTATTTTGGCGCCGTAGTCGGGCCATGAGTGTTTGGATGATGTAATGTTATTTATGTACTTGATTGACGTGACGAGTGTAAGCCAACTATGTTATCTCCCCTTTTATTATCTATATTACATGGGATGTTGTGAAGATTTCCTAACTTGCGACATATGCCTTCAATGCGATTATGCCTCTAAGTCGTGCCTCGACACGTGGGAGGTATAGTCGCATCGAGGGTGTTACAAAGTCATCCCTGCGAACCAATCTAAGCATGAGGCAGAGGTGGCACAGGTTTGCGACGAGATCGCCTGAGTCAAGGAAACCTTAGCAGCTGAGGACGCTAGGTTAGCTGCAGAGCGGGTGGCTTTGGACGTACGGGCAGCAACTTCAGGCAGAGGCCTTGCAGCTCACGTTGAGCTTAAACGCATCTAATGAGGTAATGAGGAGGAGACATCAGAAAACTCAGTCCCATTTACCTCAGAATTTTGATCCTCGGAATCTCTTTGCTACACCCGGGGCCGGCCCAAGTAACCCGCCAGGTGCGAATCAGCTTATTACATCCGTAGCGGGAGGTCCAGTCCAGCCTCAGGGGATGGCACCTCCTCACGGCAATATGGCACCACCCAATTACATACCAATACCACAGGGTCACTTCTCCAACCCCATGGAGAACTTAATCGCAGCATCAGCATGTTTGGCGGCTCTCCCAGTAGATGGATGATCCGACAGCGGTGGAAACCTGGAAGATCAGAGAACTTGTCGAAACAGCCCTGGCTCAGCAAGAGACCTACTCCTACAGCCGGGATAGGATTCACTCGACTCCTCCGCCCTGGTTAGCCCCGCCTCGTCAAAATCGGAGCCCGAGTTACAGTAGACACATGGAGTCAGAGGCCTTGTCAAGTAACGCTCAGTGCCGGAACCAGCCCAGCGGGTATAACCCAGTTCAGGATCGGATATGTCAGGAGGACGAGCGGGCGGCTCAGCTAGTGGCTCAGCTAGAAGCCCAACAGAACTCACCGGCTTACCCGACGACTTCCGTTGAGGCGGGAGTTGCTACTAGAACCGGAGGAGTTCCTTGTCTGGTACCGGCTCTACGTAATGTACGTCTGCCCAAGGATTTCAAGGGACCTCGGAAGGTGCCGAATTATACGGCCGATTTACAGCCTGGGGCGTGGATTGAAAGTTACGAGATGGCTATGGAGCTGCTGGAGGTTAGTGATGAAGCGATGGCTAAATATTTCACCATGATGTTGGACGGAACGGCCCGTTCTTGGTTAAAGGGTTTGCCACCCAATTCCATTAGTTCATGGGCGGAGCTAAAGGCCCGTTTCATCCAGAACTTCAAGGACACTTGCAAGCAGTCTATGTCAATTGTGGATCTGACAAATTGTAAGCAGGAAGAAGGTGAATCTACGACTCATTGGGTGCGCCGGGTCAAAGATATAATACATTCGTCTGACAAGATGGATGCCGGCTCAGCAGTTCTCATGCTGGAGAAGAATTGCCGCTTTGAGCCTCTGAGACAGAAGCTGGGGCGCCTTAAGCGTGATTGCAACGATATGGGGACGCTGATGGCGGCTTTAGTCAAGTATGCCGATTCTGATAGTACCAAGGATCCCCGTCTGATGAGGAAAAGACAGGGAAGGGAAAGAAGAACGGTAATGGAAAGGGTCAGCAGCATAACCCGGCAAGTCAAGGAGGCAATAAGCGTAAGGCGGACGGTAACCCGGAATTTGTGGCCAATGCACAGGGTAACAATCAGAAGCGCAAAGGAAGCCACCCCGGTTTGGTGGGTCAGGTCCGTCTCTTGAGCAACTACTCAATGAGCCCTGCCCGAAACACGGCACCCGGGAACGACCAGCGACTCATTTATGGAAGGATTGCGCAATCATGACAGCTTTCAAGAATTCTAATACATTTGATGGCAATCAAGGCCCAAGCGGCGGCTCAGGAGCCGGCGGCTTTCATGGCCAGGGCGGTGGTTCAGGATCCGGTTTTCTAGGAAACTAGGGTGGTTATAATCAATAGCAGTCTGGTCAAGGAGGTCAGCAGCAGCAGCAGTCGGGTTATTAGAGCCATCTGAAACAGTTAAACAGTGGGCAGTATCACGTATTCACCACAAGTTTGTGTAAACATGATCAGAACGTTCATAAGAGGGCTGTGAATTCTGTTGAACCGGATGTCCCTCGTTACTTGAGGTGGTCGGAACAGCCTATTGTCCGGAGCCAGTGAGTAAGTGTGATGCAGCCACAGTAGTCCAGTTTATGAAAAAGGTGATTTTTCGCTTTGGTTTTCCACACAACATCATAACTGATAATGGTACTAACCTTTCCAAAGGAGCTATGAAAGAGTTCTGATTCAACAAGAGCATATTCGGCTTGACCTTTTCAGCTGTAGCTCACCCCTCAATCAAATGGCCAAGCAGAACGAGCCAATCAAGAAATCTTGAAGGGTATCAAGCCCCAGCTCTTGGTCCCCTTACAGCGGACGCCGGGTTGTTGGGTGGAGGAGTTACCTTCTGTATCTCTGGAGCATCAATACTACACCTAATAGATCTACGGGTTACACGCCTTTCTTTATGGTGTATGGAGCAGAGGCGGTCCTGCCAAGTGACATCCGTCACGATTCACCCCGTGTGGCGGCTTATGTTGAGGAAGACAATGAAAAAGCTCGGCAAGATGCACTTGACCTATTGGATGAAGAGCGAGACTTGGCAATAGCCCGTTCGACGATTTACCAGCAAGACCTGCGCTGCTACCACAGCCGCCGGGTTAAGTCCAGAACCTTTTAGGAAGGCGACTTAGTGCGACCGATTCATCCAGGATCAATCTAACATGCACAAGCTATCCCCTCCTTGGGAAGGACCCTTTGTGGTCAGCAAGAATCTGAACAATGGATCATACTACCTTATCGACGTTCGGGAAAACACAAAGACTCACGTAAAGTCGGAGGAGGAGACCCGTCGGCCGTGGAATATCGCTCATCTTCGGCCTTATTATACTTGAGCCGTCGGCTCTAATGTGTATATACTTATACTATGTATATTATATAAAGCAATAAAGCAGGACCTCTGTCCTTTTTTCCACTCCCAAAAAGGTTTATGTGTTTTCCTTGTCAGGTGGTGGAGATGACCAAGGAGAAGCGGATCATATCTGAATCCGGCTTTCCTTTGGTCCGGCTTATGATCATATCTGAATCTAGCCGTGATCACTTGGGGGCATCCTGTTCAAACATAGGTCGTATTCGAACCAAAGAGAACATAGCTGTCGATACCCACTTGATCGGCATACTGCCAAACCCACTTGGGGGCTTCTTGATCATATCTGAATCATAGCTTAACTCCTTTTGGGTCTGACGTGGATCGAATTCGAATCAACGTCATTAAACAACTCTTATGGTCACTTGGGGGCTTCCTGTTCAAACATAGGTCGTATTCGAACCAAAGAGAACATAGCTGTCGATACCCACTTGATTGGCATCGCCACAGCCACTGGGGGCTAACAGATCATATCCGAATCTTAGCTCAACCCCTTTGGAACGGGTTACTGATCGTATTCGAATCAGAAACCTTTGAATTTTGTTCATCATATTTTACAAGTGCCAACATTAGATATCTTGTGACCCTCTTAAAGGTACAATGGAATACATTACAATCTTCCAGAATTAATATTAGTTACATCAGGTTGTTAAGAACCAGGTGAACTTGTATGTGCCAATTTTCAGGAGTTAAGTTTACCCTCAGGGGTTGGTTTATATGAGCCGGAAAAACAGCTGTAAGCACTATAGGGCAATGCAAGGTATTTCTGCAAAGGGCATGACAGATTCATATAAAGTATATAGTGACGGCAGCTTATGCAAGTACTAAAGGCCATAAGCATACGCAAAGGCATATCAAAACTCAAGGTATTTTTTACTCTATTACAAGACTCTCCGAGTCTGAATGATGCGGCATTGTTTTTCTACAACTACATAAGCAGGTGGCGCCTGATAATCTACTCTTGGGGTTGATTTGAAGCCTCCGGGTTATCCTCCTCCGCCTCTCCGCCCGCTTCTTTGTCCTGGAAGGATGATGAGGCCCAGTCAATGCCACTCAAGGCCTCAAACTCAGCTTCATCATCTATTAAACCGGTTGGATCGACTTCAGGAGCAAAGGTGTGCTTACGGGTTGGAGGGATCAAGCTGACGTCGTCATAATGCGGCCTGGGGATTCTCCGATTCTCCTTGTCATAACCCGGCTGACACTTGGAGAGGTCAGTGTCGTTCCCAATAAGAGTAGCCACCGGACGTATATCTTTCACACAGGCGGTGAAATCTTTATCATTAAACACGGTGCCATCTTCCTTTAAACTTGGATACCCAAGAGCAATATCAGCAGGGTCTAGTTCTGGAAGCCACGCCTTGGCCCGTCTCAATGCGGCTATAGCTTCGGCTCTTGCAGATGCTCGTCTTAACTCTTGGATCCGCTGAGGTAGCACAGCAAGCCGCTTCAGCACATCTTGCAGGAGATAGGGAACATCATTTGATAAAGACACAACGGCCAGGGCACGTTGTGACCCGGTGTAGAGCTGTTCCACCAGAGTATAAACCGCCTTCAGCTTAATCACCATGTTCTGCTTGAGATTTGTGCTCCTAGGGCCTGCGTTATTAAGCATAAGGTGAGTCAGAGGAAACAACCGAAATGGTCATTCAAGGAGTTTTGTAGTGTTTAAGATTTGAGTAAGTCACTCACCAAAGATTGCTGAGACCATTCGAGATATCTGGCGCTTTAAGTCGGACAGTTCGGCCGTTGCTTCCGCCAGCGATGCCTCTGCTGTCTCGGCCCGGGTCACCAATGCGGCCTTTTCATCAGCCCAAATTTTCTTCTCTGATTCAAAATTTTGCTTCAGCTTCTCTTGTTCAGAGATGCTGCATTCAAATTTGGAGTTAGCCTTTTGAGTTTCAGTCTCCTGGGCTGCCACGCGGTTCTTCAGGTCAACAATTTCCGATTCAAATTGACTTATCATGACCTGCATTGCACCAGATAACACTCAAGATTATGGTAAATAGTGTTAAGTCCCAAGCACTTTGCAAGCAAAGGTATTTGGCACTTGGGGGCTAATGTATCCTGAAGAATTTTCAATTACTACTCCGGTTCATGGAAATTAAAGTCCCAAACACTTTGCAAGCAAAGATGTTTAGCACTTGGGGGCTAATGTGTATCGCAAGTGTTACCGGGTTAAAAGTCTTTTTCCTAAGCCGGATAAGCAGTGCTAGGCAATTTTCAAAAGTCTACATCATATTTACTTATAAGCAATAGACTTGGGGGCTGGTACAGTAAGTATGGTTAAAGAAAGCTAGCATAAGTCATACCTCAGATTTCTGCTATATCTGCTTCACCATGTCAATTTCCAGGTCATGGCTGCTATGTACTTGATTGATATAGCCGGAGACGATCTCTCTGATACTCAAATGAGTATAGTCAGTGACGTCTAGCTTGGCCTTTCGGTGTTCCACCAACTCCTCTTTAGAACACTTGGCAAGTACAGATGGCTGTGCCGGTTCAACAAACTGAGTTTTGAGGATCTCAACTTCCGGATCACTTGCTTTGGCGGGGCTAGGAGCCTCCGGGTTACCAGACTTGTTGAAGATTTGCTCAGTAGGCGGGTCAGAGGAAGATATAGGAGCGTCATGAGATGGTTGAGGCGGCGGCTCGTGAGGAGGGGCATCAGGAGCAGCTGTGCCCAGCTCTGGTTCAGTCACAACCGGTTCTTGGGGCGGCTTATTCTTTTTTTCCCTTTTGCTGGGCTTTACTTGCACACTGCGGAAAAAGTAGACATGTTAAATACGAAAAGTATGAGTAAAATAAAGGCATAAGGTACAACAAGTTTATATTACCCAGGAGCAGTTTTGAAGGCTGGCATGTTGGACTGCATAGACTCACCGGAGGAAGGTGATATATCCTGATAATTGGAGTCAGAAGAATTGAGAGGATAACGAATGAAACCCTCCAAAGGAAAAAGAAGGGGTGAATCGGAGGTAACCTTAGCCTGGCGTTTCCTGGTCACATCAGGTAAGCCGGAGGAGAGTTCCGCGTCTTTGCTGGTCCGGGTCTGCCTCCGGCTCTCATAAATCTGTCGCTTCAAAAGAAAGTCAGGATCTTGGTAAGCCAAAGGATGTGAAAATCTTACTTTCCGGGTTAATCTTTTAATTTTCTGACGCGGCTGAAGCTCAGAGTCGGAGGAGATTATAATTACCTCTTCCTCGATGGGTTGGCTGTTGCCCGTGTCTTCCTGAAAGAAGGTTAGTATCAGTAAGGTAGTGATAAAGGAGAAAGGGAAATTCAAAGGTTACCTCTTCCTCATTATCATCAGTATCATCAAGCTACAACAGCTCAGAGGCGCTTGGCTTCCTCTTCCTTGAGGTGGTGGGTTTGGTGGTTTTCTTTTCGGCTCTCTTGGCCGCCCTGGCTTTCTTGGCTGCCTCATGATCATATTGGGTTTTCTAGAAGTTATCATTTGCCTGTAAAAGGTTATAACGGGTTATGCGTAAGAATATAGCCTAACATGATAAAAAAGGAGATAATAATAACCCGACGGCTGGAAACTTACTGCATGGGTTGGGTTCTTCTGGCAAAAAGGTAGTAAGCCGAAGGCGTTTCTATTCACTGTGCCCTCCTTCAACAAGGACTGAGTTGTAGCTTCCACTATGTCATCTGGTAAGTCGTCAGGGCTATGACGCTGATGGTCATCTTTCTCGCCTGAATAATTACACATTAAGCCGGGGCGGCGGCTTAACGGAATTATTCTCCAAGCAACCCAGACTCGGACCAGATCAATGCCATCTAAGCCGTTACCTAAAAGAGCTTTTATCTTCTTGATTTTGGGGGTGAGTGGCAGACGTTCAGTAGCTGTCAACTTATCCGGCAGCGGGTGAGTAGGTTCAAGGCGCAATGCACGGAAGCCGGGCAGCGGGTTTTCACCAGCCAGAGAAGTGTCCTGGCAGTAGAACCACGTTTGGTTCCAGTCCTTTGGATGACTCGGCGGTTCAGCATAAGGGGAAAAGGCAGTCTCTTCGTCGCTAAATCGAGATGCCACCAAGTTCTAGACTGGGTCCGTTGGCGCGTTCATTCTGCCGGTTCAAATAGAACAACTCCCTGAACAAAAGTAGGCTGGGTTCTTCTCCAAGGTAGACCTCACAGAAAACTTGAAAGTTGCAGATATTTGACACCGAATTGGGCCCGATGTCTTGAGGTCTTAAGTCAAAAAAGTCAAAACGTCTCTAAAGAATTTTGAACTGGGAGGAGCAATTCCCCGGCTCATGTGATCGGTGAAAATGATCACCTCCCCTTCCTTAGGTTGAGGTTTCTCTTCAGACGGGTCAGGAGCGCGATAAGACATGACATCCTTCTTGGGCAAATGGCCAGACTTTACAAACTCGGACAGTTTGCTCTCTGTAACAATGGATGGGACCCAGTTGCAGGTAATCGGAGGCTTAACAGCTTTGGGTGCCATTGGATAAATTGAAGCCTACAACAAGATAAAGGAAATTTTCCGGTTCATTATAACCCGGAGAATAAGCATTATTGGGTTATCTGAGATGGCGGCTTAAGAAGGGGCCTAATGACATACAAGTAACTATGTGATAATGATTAGCAGCTGCAGGTACTAAAGATGATTAAGGTTTTCTTAAGTCGCCATAAGCAAGCGGTGCTGACAACCGGTATTATTTTAAACCGGTCACTTGAATTATTATGGCTGAAGCAGAGTCAACAGATGCGGTTTTTTGGTTAAGTGTGGAACAAACAGGTTTCACAAGTTGCAATCATTATTTTGGATCAAACGAGGTTCTGAGAAAGAAAATATTTCTAGACCTAAAAACAATACAGAGAAGTTCATATAATCGCGAAGGGTTTCCAAAACAAGGGAAATGAGATCTGTTCTTATACAAGATAAGCACGAATATTTTCCGCAGTAGTTTTATGTTGTTTCTATAATCTAAACAAAGGCATTGGAGGTGAAATTAATGGAGGTCGGCGTCGGGCGGTGATGAACACCGACGAACTCAAGACGATTTGAAGACAGATCTGAGAAAGGGGAAAAGAGGAACTCACAGATGCGGAAGAGCTGCGGAGGGTCGCCGTCATTTTCTGGTCGGAATCAGGGTGATGCAGCGGCCTGAGTCGGTGAAGACGAGGAGTTCGACGGCGGCGGCGGCGGAGCTTGAGCAGCAAAGGAAGAAGTGTGAGGAGGAAGACAACTGAAGGAAATGGAGAAGGCCTAGGTCGCATCTATTTATAAGGAGGGGCCAACCAAGACGACGCAAGAAACGAGGAGACCAAAGCATTATTATCCAGCAGCCCCGACGCCTCGATTCTCGGGATGGTCAGTAAAGGCAAAGATTCGTTGGAGGATATGACGGATTAAAATATGAATTTTATTGAAGATGACGTCACAGAGATTTGACGCGGATCCGGATGATGACGTCACGGCGGGTTAGAATTTCCCGCGCAAAACAGAAGACTAAGTGCTAGTTTATAAGGTTTTTAAAGATTGAAATGAACCGGTTCAAATCAATCTGGGGCCTAATGTTGGGGATATAATTATTTACGTAAGCCGCCCAGGAGGGGCCGGGTTATGCAAAGAGAAGCCCATCTGAAGCCCAAGACCAAGATGTGAAGATGGCGGTTCAGTAAAGGGTCTAAAGGCCCACAGATGATTTAGGGCCCATGGTGATAAACCGCCATGAGGGCGCGACTTGTATTGTAAGGTAGAAATAACTAGTCACCGAGCCGGACACTGTTTATGAGCCGGCCGGGACTCTGTAAGCCGTAGGGCGTCAACCCGTGTATATAAGGGGACGACCCGCTGGCGGCTTAGGGACAGAAGAAACAAGAGATCGAGAACCGGGCATAGCGTATCTCGCTCCCTGGTTATCGAAACCTCAAGCAATTCCAACCCAACTAGACGTAGGCCTTCCTTCACCGTAAGGGGCTGAACTAGTATAAACCTCGCGTGTCCTTTGTCCCGATTAACCCCTTTAAGCTTCCTAGTTGCGATGGCTCCACGATCAAGTCCTTGCAAGAGGACATCTGCCGTGACAATTCCACGACAGTTGGCGCCCACCGTGGGGCCAGCGCACGGTGGATTTGAGTTCTTGAAGGGCAGCTTCGAAGGGCTCAAGGGATACGCAGTTGGCCGGATGACCAAGAGTCGTCGCGGCAAGATCTACATCGACGACGAAGGCTGGGGCCCCGACGCCGGCTCAATTGAGTACGGCTACCGGGTCCGCTTTGGCGGAATTCACGTCTTCATCGGCCGGATTGGTGAGCCGGGCCCTGAGTCGGACAGCTGCACCGACCTCGTCGAGACGGTTCAGCGTGCGAAACCCGCCCGAGCTCAACCCGTCGTGAAGCGTGCCTTTGTGGGTTGCATCCAGGGAGGTGAACTTCCTGAAGGATCTGAAGGTGATGGTGAGCCGTCCGTCCTCTCTGACGGTGATTCATCCGCCGGCTCAACACATTAGCTGTATCAAGTTCAAGATGGTGTGCTTGGGGCCTGTTCCGATGGCAGCACTATTCCGGACCTCTCAGAGTCGCCAAACTGGGCAGGAGTCTTCATGGCTGGTACTCAACCCGGCCAAAATTCTACGGCCTCAGCGGCGATAACGTCCGGGTTAGGAGCAGCCGGGGCAGGAGGCCCCGTGCGCTCACCGGCTCAGGTGCTGATGGATCTCATGGATAAGCTTACGGCTTTGTTAACTGTTACAGTCATCCCTGCGAACCAATCTGAGCATGAGGCAGAGGTGGCATAGATTCGCGACGAGATCGCCCGAGTCAAGGAAACCTTAGCAGCTGAGGACGCTAGGTTAGCAGCAGAGCGGGCGGCTTTGGACGTACGGGCGCAGCAACTTCAGGAAGAGGCCTTGCAGCTCACGTTGAGCTTAAACGCATTTAATGAGGTAATGAGGAGGAGACATCAGAAAACTCAGTCCCGTTTACCTCAGAATTATGATCCTCGGAATCTCTTTGCTACACCCGGGGTCGGCCCAAGTAACCCGCCAGGTGCGAATCAGCTTATTACATCCGAAGCGGGAGGTCCAGTCCAGCCTTAGGGGATGGCACCTCCTCACGGCAATATGGCACCGCCCAATTACGTACCAATACCACAGGGTCACTTCTCCAACCCCATGGAGAACTTAATCGCAGTATTAGCACGTTTGGCGGCTCTCCCAGTAGATGGGGATGATCCAACTGCGGTGGAAACCCGGAAGATCAGAGAACTTGTCCAAACAGCCCTGGCTCAGCAAGAGACCTACTCCTACAGCCGGGATAGGATTCACTCGACTCCTCCGCCCTGGTTAGCCCCGCCTCGTCAAAATCGGAGCCCGAGTTACAGTAGACACATGGAGTCAGAGGCCTTGTCAAGTAACGCTTAGCGCCGGAACCAGCCCGGCGGGTATAACCCGGTTCAGGATCGGATACGTCAGGAGGACGAGCGGGCGGCTCAGCTAGCGGCTTAGCTAGCAGCCCAACAGAACTCACCGGCTTACCCGACGACTTCCGTTGAGGCAGGAGTTGCTACTAGAACCGGAGGAGTTCCTTGTCTGGTACCGGCTCTACGTAATGTATGTCTGCCCAAGGATTTCAAGGGACCTCAGAAGGTGCCGAATTATACGGCCGATTTACAGCCTGGGGCGTGGATTGAAAGTTACGAGATGGCTATGGAGCTGCTGGAGGTTAGTGATGAAGCGATGGCTAAATATTTCACCATGATGTTGGACGGAACGGCCCGTTCTTGGTTAAAGGGTTTGCCACCCAACTTCATTAGTTCATGGGCGGAGCTAAAGGCCCGTTTCATCCAGAACTTCAAGGATACTTGCAAGCAGTCTATGTCAATTGTGGATCTGACAAATTGTAAGAAGGAAGAAGGTGAATCTATGACTCATTGGGTGCACCGGGTCAAAGATATAATACATTCGTCTGATAAGATGGATGCCGGCTCAGCAGCTCTCATGCTGGAGAAGAATTGCCGCTTCGAGCCTCTGAGACAGAAGCTGGGGCGCCTTAAGCGTGATTGCAACGATATGGTGACGCTGATGGCGGCTTTAGTCAAGTATGCCGATTCTGATAGTACCAAGGACCCCACGTCTGATGATGAAAAGACGGGGAAGGGAAAGAAGAACGGTAATGGAAAGGGTCAGCAGCATAACCCGGCAAGTCAAGGAGGCAATAAGCGTAAGGCGGACGGTAACCCGGAATTTGTGGCCAATGCACAGGGTAACAATCAGAAGCGCAAAGGGAAGCCACCCCGGTTTGGTGGGTCAGGACCGTCTCTTGAGCAACTACTCAATGAGCCCTGCCCGAAACAAGGCACCCGGGAACGACCAGCGACTCATTTATGGAAGGATTGCGCAATCATGACAGCTTTCAAGAATTCTAATACATTTGATGGCAATCAAGGCCCAAGCGGCGGCTCAGGAGCCGGCGGCTTTCATGGCCAGGGCGGTGGTTCAGGATCCGGTTTTCTAGGAAACTAGGGTGGTTATAATCAATAGCAGTCTGGTCAAGGAGGTCAGCAGCAGCAGCAGTCGGGTTATTAGAGCCATCTGAAACAGTTAAACAGTGGGCAGTATCACGTATTCACCACAAGTTTGTGTAAACATGATCAGAACGTTCATAAGAGGGCTGTGAATTCTGTTGAACCGGATGTCCCTCGTTACTTGAGGTGGTCGGAACAGCCTATTGTCTGGAGCAGGGAGGATCACCCTCCCCGGGTTGATAATCCGGGTCAACTGGCCCTAGTGGTGGCACCGCAGGTTGGTGGGTATAAGTTTACTAAGGTGCTCATGGATGGAGGTAGCAGCATCAACATCCTCTATTACGAGACCTTTCGGCGCATGGGCTTAACTGACAAGAATTTAAAGACTTCTAACACCGTCTTCCATGGAGTGGTGCCCGGTAAGTCGGCGTATCCTGTGGGCAAGATTGAGCTAGAGGTGGCCCTCGGAGACGAGCATGATTCTAGGGCGGAAAAGTTAACTTTTGAAGTGGTCAAAATCAAGAGTCCATATCACGCTTTGTTCGGGCGGCCGACCTATGCCAAGTTCATGGCACGGCCATGTTATGTTTATCTACAGCTCAAGATGCCAGGTTACCAGGGTACCATCACTGTGCATGGAAGCCGAAAGGTGGCCCTGGAGTGTGAAGAAGGCGATGCGGCTTACGCCGAGTCTGTCTGTGCAGCAGAGGAGCTCAAATTTTATCAAGATAACGTTGACCCGACGGATATGACTTCTCTCAAGAAGCCGACTACGAAGCATGACCCGGCCATGAATTTTAAATCGGCTGTAGAGACTAAGCTTGTTGATTTTACTCCGGGCGATTCATCTAAGCAATTCAGCATCAGTGCCAACTTGGATCCTAAATAGGAAAGCGCGCTCATCGAGTTCATCCGTGAGAACCAGGACATCTTTGCATGGAAACCTTCTGACATGCCAGGTGTACTGAGAGGACTCGCTGAGCACACTCTTAATATTGATCCGAAGTATAAGCCGGTTAGGCAGTTTCTGCGGCGATTCAATGAAGAGCGACGAAAAGCTATAGGAGAAGAGGTCACCCGGCTCTTGGCGGCTGGGTTTATTGTCGAAGTTTTTCACCCGGAGTGGCTGGCTAACCCGGTACTCGTACTCAAGAAAAATGGCACCTGGCGGATGTGTGTGGATTATACGGACTTAAATAAGACTTGTCCGGCTGATCCTTTTGCCCTCCCCCGTATTGATCAAATCATTGATGCTACGGCAGGTTGTGCACGTTTGAGCTTTTTGGATGCTTATTCTGGTTATCGTCAGATCAAGATGGCGGTTAAGGACTAGGAGAAGACGGCTTTCATCACCCCGTTTGGAGCCTTCTGCTATGTGTCTATGCCTTTTGGGCTCAAGAGTGCCTAGGCAACTTATCAACGGTGTGTACAGAATTGTCTCCGAAATCAGATTGGGCAGAATGTTCATGCCTATGTGGATGACATAGTAGTGAAATCCAGAGAGGCGGAAACCTTGATATCTGATCTCAGAGAAACCTTTGACAATCTCCGGGTTTACAAAATGATGCTTAACCCGGAGAAGTGTGTATTTGGTGTGCCTGCAGGCAAGCTTTTGGGATTCTTGGTCTCAAACAGGGGCATCGAGGCTAATCCCGAGAAGATTAAGGCAATCACTTCTTTGGCTAAACCGGCATGTATTAATAATGTTCAGCGATTGGCGGGTCGTGTTCCGCTTTAAGCCGGTTCATAAGCCGGTTAGGTGAGAAGGCCCTACCGCTGTACCAATTAATGAAGAAGGCAGACACCTTTGTCTGGAGTGATGCTGCTAATGCTGCTTTTGAGGATTTGAAGAGGCATTTATCTGAGCCGCCGGTTCTTGCGGCTCCCATTGACAAAGAGCCTTTGCTGTTATATGTGGCTGCTAATTCACGAGCCGTCAGTGTGGCAATTGTGGTAGAGCGCAAGGAGGCTGGTAAGGAACATCCGGTTCAACGGCCGGTTTATTATGTCAGTGAGGTACTCATCGAGTCAAAACAAAGATATCCTCATTGGCAGAAACTTGTTTATGGGGTGTTCATGGCAAGCCGAAAGCTGAAGCAGTACTTCCAAGGTCACCCTATCACTGTGGTAAGTTCTGCCCCCTTGGGAGACATTATTCAGAACAGAGAGGCTACAGGACGAGTCGCCAAATGGGCCATCGAGCTCGGGCCTCATGGTCTGAAGTATGTACCGCATACTGCCATTAAGTCTCAAGCTTTGGTGGAGTTCATCAACGACTGGACAGAGCTACAGGCACCTGAGGAGAAGCCCGATAACACTTATTGGATTATTCACTTTGATGGGTCCAGACAGTTGGAAGGCTCGGGGGCTGGAGTTGTATTAACTTCCCCTCGAGGTGACAAATTTTGTTATGTGCTCCGGCTTATGTTTCCTTGCACTAACAATGCAGCTGAGTACGAGGCCCTGCTCCATGGTCTCCGGATGGCCAAAGAGATGAACTTGAGCCGGGTAAGATGCTTAGGAGACTCAGACCTTGTGGCTCAACAAGTGTCAGGCAAGTGGGACTCTAAAGATCCCCTCATGGCGGCTTACCGTCGTGAAGTCGAGGCTGTGGCTGGATATTTCAAGGGTTACGTAGTGGAACACATTGATCGAAGAAAGAATGAGGCGGCTGATGCCTTAAGTCGGCTGGGGTCTCAGCGTAAGCCAGTGCCGCCTAACACGTTTCTTGATGTTTTGCATAATCCTTCTGTTAAGTTACCTACAGAAGAAGATCTGGCAATACCAGACCCGGAGGCACAGCTGGTGGCGGCTATCCACATTATCCCGGATTGGACAGTGCCTTATTTGTCTTACATGACCTGGGGAGAGTTGCCTGAAGACGAGACCTTGGCAAGACAGATCGTCCGGCGGTCTAAGTCCATGACAATTGTCAATGGCGAGTTACATCATTATAGAGTCACTGGCACGATTCAACGTTGCGTGTCACCTGCAGAGGGTCAGGAGATCCTTCGTGAGATTCATGAAGGCTATTGTGGTCATCACGCCGGCTCAAAATCTCTTATGGCCAAAGCTTTCCGTCATGGGTTTTATTGGCTGACAGCTCATGATGATGCAGAAGACCTGGTCAGTAAATGTGACGGATGTCAGAAATTCTCACGACGAGCCCATGTGCCGGCTCAAGAATTGAGGATGATTCCAATTACCTGGCCATTTGCAGTCTGGGGGCTTGATATGGTCAGGCCTTTCAAAAGATCTAAGGGTAAAAAGACTCACCTCTTGGTGGCGGTTGACAAGTTCACAAAGTGGGTGGAGGCGGAGCCAGTGAGTAAGTGTGATGCAGCCACAGCAGTCCAGTTTATGAAAAAGGTGATTTTTCGCTTTGGTTTTCCACACAACATCATAACTGATAATGGTACTAACCTTTCCAAAGGAGCTATGGAAGAGTTCTGTCAACGAGAGCATATTCGGCTTGATGTTTCAGCTGTAGCTCACCCTCAATCAAATGGTCAAGCAGAACGAGCCAATCAAGAAATCTTGAAGGGTATCAAGCCCCGGCTCTTGGTGCCCTTACAACAAACGCCGGGTTGTTGGGTGGAGGAGTTACCTTTTGTACTCTGGAGCATCAATACTACACCTAATAGATCTATGGGTTACACGCCTTTCTTTATGGTGTATGGAGCAGAGGCGGTCCTGCCAAGTGACATCCGTCACGATTCACCCCGTGTGGCGGCTTATGTTGAGGAAGACAATGAAAAAGCTCGGCAAGATGCACTTGACCTGTTGCATGAAGAGCGAGACTTGGCAATAGCCCGTTCGGCGATTTACCAGCAAGACCTGCGCCGCTACCACGGCCGCCGGGTTAAGTCGAAAACCTTTCAGGAAGGCGACTTAGTGCTCCGATTCATCCAGGATGAATCTAACATGCACAAGCTATCCCCTCCTTGGGAAGGACCCTTTGTGGTCAGCAAGAATCTGAACAATGGATCATACTACCTTATCGACGTTCGGGAACACAAAGACTCATGTAATTCGGAGGAGGAGACCCGTCGGCCGTGGAATATCGCTCATCTTCGGCCTTATTATACTTGAGCCGTCGGCTCTAATGTGTATATACTTATACTATGTATATTATATAAAGCAATAAAGCAGGACCTCTGTCCTTTTTCCACTCCCAAAAAGGTTTATGTGTTTTCCTTGTCAGGTGGTGGAGATGACCAAGGAGAAGCGGATCATATCTGAATCCGGCTTTCCTTTGGTCCGGCTTATGATCATATCTGAATCTAGCCGTGATCACTTGGGGGCTTCCTGTTCAAACATAGGTCGTATTCGAACCAAAGATAACATAGTTGTCGATACCCACTTGATCAGCATACTGCCAAACCCACTTGGGGGCTTCTTGATCATATCTGAATCATAGCTTAACTCCTTTTGGGTCTGACGTGGATCGTATTCGAATCAGCCTCATTAAACAACTCTTATGGTCACTTGGGGGCTTCCTGTTCAAACATAGGTCGTATTCGAACCAAAGAGAACATAGCTGTCGATACCCACTTGATCGGCATCGCCACAGACACTGGGGGCTAACAGATCGTATCCGAATCTTAGCTCAACCCCTTTGGAACGGGTCACTGATCATATTTGAATCAGAAACCCTTGAATTTTGTTCATCATATTTTACAAGTGCCAACATTAGATATCTTGTGACCCTCTTGAAGGTACAATGGAATACATTACAATCTTCCAGAATTAATATTAGTTACATCAGGTTGTTAAGAACCAGGTGAACTTGTATGTGCCAATTTTCAGGATTTAAGTTTATATAAGCCGGAAAAACAGCTGTAAGCACTACAGGGCAATGCAAGGTATTTCTGCAAAGGGCATAATAGATTCATATAAAGTATATAGTGACGGCAGCTTATGCAAGTACTAAAGGCCATAAGCATACGCAAAGGCATATCAAAACTCAAGGTATTTTTTACTCTATTACAAGACTCTCCGAGTCTGAATGATGCGGCATTGTTTTTCTACAACTACATAAGCAGGTGGCGCCTGATAATCTACTCTTGGGGTTGATTTGAAGCCTCCGGGTTATCCTTCTCCGCCTCTCCACCGGCTGCTTTGTCCTGGAAGGGTGATGAGGCCCAGTCAATGCCACTCAAGGCCTCAAACTCAGCTTCATCATCTATTAAACAGGTTGGGTCGACTTTAGGAGCAAAGGTGTGCTTACGGGTTGGAGGGATCAAGCTGACGTCGTCATAATGCGGCGTGGGGATTCTCCGATTCTCCTTGTCATAACCCGGCTGACACTTGGAGAGGTCAGTGTCGTTCCCAATAAGAGTAGCCACCGGACGTATATCTTTCACACAGGCAGTGAAATCTTTATCATTAAACACGGTGCCATCTTCCTTTAAACGTGGATACCCAAGAGCAATATCAGCAGGGTCTAGTTCTGGAAGCCACGCCTTGGCCCGGCTCAATGAGGCTATAGCTCCGGCTCTTGCAGATGCTCGTCTTAACTCTTGGATCCGCTGAGGTAGCACAGCAAGCCGCTTCAGCACATCTTGCAGGAGATAGGGAACATCATTTGATAAAGACACAACGGCCAGGGCACGTTGTGACCCGGTGTAGAGCTGTTCCACCAGAGTATAAACCGCCTTCAGCTTAATCACCATGTTCTGCTTGAGATTTGTGCTCCTAGGGCCTGCGTTTATTAAGCATAAGGTGAGTCAGAGGAAACAACCGAAATGGTCATTCAAGGAGTTTTGCAGTGTTTAAGATTTGAGTAAGTCACTCACCAAAGATTGCTGAGACCATTCGAGATATCTGGCGCTTTAAGTCGGACAGTTCGGCCGTTGCTTCCGCCAGCGATGCCTCTGCTGTCTCGGCCCGGGTCACCA
>NW_024114336.1:0-9920 GCF_003073215.2 Triticum urartu | reverse complement strand
AGGATCGAAAGTATGTCTAGAGGGGGGTGATTAGACTACTTGACCAAATAAAAACTTAACCTTTTCCCAATTTTAGTTCTTGGCAGATTTTAGCTATTTTAGGACAAGTCAAGCAATCATCACACAATTCAAGCAAGCATGCAAAGAGTATATTGGCAGCGGAAAGTAAAGCATGCAACTTGCAAGAATGTAAAGGGAAGGGTTTGGAGAATTCAAACGCAATTGGAGACACGGATGTTTTTCCCGTGGTTCGGATAGGTGGTGCTATCCTACATCCACGTTGATGGAGACTTCAACCCACAAAGGGTAACGGTTGCGCGAGTCCACATAGGGCTCCACCCACAAAGGGTAACGGTTGGGCGAGTCCACACAGGGCTCCACCCACGGAGGGTCCACGAAGAAGCAACCACCCATAAAGGGTCCATGAAGAAGCAACCTTGTCTATCCCACCATGGCCATCGCCCACGCAGGACTTGCCTCACTAGCGGTAGATCTTCACGAAGTAGGTGATCTCCTTGCCCTTACAAACTCCTTGGTTCAACTCCACAATCTTGTCGGAGGCTCCCAAGTGACACCTAGCCAATCTAGGAGACACCACTCTCCAAGAAGTAACAAATGGTGTGTAGGTAATGAACTCCTTGCTCTTGTGCTTCAAATGATAGTCTCCCCAACACTCAACTCTCTCTCATAGGATTTGGATTTTGTGGAAAGAAGATTTGAGTGGAAAGCAACTTGGAGAGGCTAGAGATCAAGATTCATATGGTAGGAATGGAATATCTTGGTCTCAACACATGAGTAGGTGGTTCTCTCTCAGAACATATGAGTTGGAATGGTGTATGTGTTCTGATGGCTCTCTTTCCGAATGAAGAGGAGGTGGAGGGGTATATATAGCCTCCACACAAAATCCAACCGTTACACACAGTTTTCCAATCTCGGTGGGACCGAATCAACAAACTCGGTCGGACCGAAAATGTAAACCTAGTGACCGTTAGAGATTTTTGGTGGGACTGACATGCAACTCGGTAGGACCGATATGGTTAGGGTTTGGGCATAACGTAATCTCGGTGAGAGCGATTTTGGTAATTAGCTAACCAGAGAGTTGGTCAGGCAAACTCGGTGGGACCGATTTGCTCTTTCGGTGAGACCGAAAAGTTACAAAGGGGAAACACTGAATTTACATTGCAATCTCGGTGGGACCGATTCGCTCTTTCGGTGAGACCGAAAAGTTACGAAAGGGAAACAGAGAGTTTGTAATCCCATCTCGGTGAGACCGAGATCCCTATTGGTAGAACCGAGTTGCTAGGGTTTGGCAGTGGCTTATGACAAGTGAAACTCGGTGGCGCCGGATAGGAAGAATCGGTAGGACCGAGTTTGGCTTCGGGTTTAGGTCATATGTGGATATGGGAAAGTAGTTGAGGGTTTTGGAGCATATCACTAAGCACATGAAGCAAGAGGCTCATTAAGCAACACCTCATCCCTCCTTGATAGTATTGGCTTTTCCTAAAGACTCAATGTGATCTTGGATCACTAAAATATAAAATGAAGAGTCTTGAGCTTTTGAGCTTGAGCCAATCCTTTGTCCTTAGCATTTTGAGGGTTCCACTTTCACATCCATGCCAATCATTGAGCTTTCCTGAAATAATCAGCTTGGAATAGCATTAGCTCAATGAGCTATATGTTGTTATGAATTACCAAAACCACCTAGGGATAGTTGCACTTTCAATCTCCCCCTTTTTGGTAATTGATGACAACATATAGATCAAAGCTTTGACAAATGATAATAAGCATGAAATATATCGTCGCTTTGAGAAGTATGTGATAAGTAAGAGCTCCCCCTAAGTTTGTGCATATTTAAAATTTGCTTTGGACTGCAAATGCACAAGGAGTTAGAGTCATGGGTTACTCTTCCATGTCACATACATCTTGGTGGAGCACTTAAAATGATAAGAATGAAATACATGCACTCATCACCAAGAATAGTGAATGATCACATAAGATAGATAAGATAATAGCATTAAGCAAGCATTAAGTGTAGCTTATGATCAAACACATGATCATCAATGTCTCACAAGCAATGACATAGTATCTCAAGCACTCAAAAGCAAACAAGTTCGAAAAAAACACCAAATAAAGCAAGAGAGAAAAAACAACACTCTCTCTCTCTCTCGAAGCCTATGATCTATACATCTTCTCCCCCTTTGGCAACAAGTTACCAAAAAGTTCCTAGAAAATGCATAGTGCTAGATAGACGCTCAGGCTTGATCTTCTGGTGGTGGTGGAGTCCGGATCACTCCAAGGACGAAGGCTTCTGTAGACGCTGAAGTAGACGCTGGAGTTGGAGCTGAAGTAGATGCTGGAGCTGGTGGAACTGAAGCTGTAGCTGGTGCTGAGGTGGTGGCTCTTGTGTCAGAAACTGGCACGGCAGACGACCTCGGACCTCGTGGCACTCTAGCAAAGGCATGAGTGGTAGTCCTGCCTCTCCTCTCCTGCATGTCATCCTGGAGCTGCTCCACTGCAGTCTGAATCTCTGCCACCTTGACATCCAAGTCATAGAACTTTTGTTCCATGATTCTCTCTAGGCTTGCCTGGTTTTGAGTTAGGGTGGCTAGTCCTTTCTCAATCCGCAGGATGGATGCAATCAGGTAACCAAGCTGCTCTTGTTTGGTCTTCAAGAAATACTCAGATGCCTCCTCTTGAGTTGGCATCTTGGAAGCTTTCTCCTTCCTTGCCTTCTCCTTCTTTGCTTGTGCTTGGGAAGACGATGGCTCATTCTCAATCATGACAACTTGATTGTCCTCAAAATCTGGACGGATGGACAGGTGTTCCTTGTCCAATAAATATATGCCCGTGCCCATCTTAGAGTTGATGAGCTCCTGAATTTGAGGTGCATATCCACAGCTCCTCTTCTGATCTGCTGCAGTCCTCTTGATAGTCTCTACTATGAGGCTCATGACCTTGAACTTCTGTGGCACATCAAAGATGTGAAGCAAGTTGATTGCATGGCCTCTGATCATCTTGTGATCTCCAGACTTGGGCAAGAGAGTGTGCCTCAATATCCAATTGATTGTTGGCAGCCCTGACAGAAGATAGTGCACTGAGCCAAATTTGAAAGTGTCAAGAGCTTCATTTGGAATTTCCTTGTACATGTTGGACATTGAGTTGTGGTCCATCTTCTTCTTGGCATAAATGTCCAAGTCATCTGCTTGCTCCTCTGGGGCATTGATCAACTTTGCCCATTCCTCAACGGTTGATTGGTACCTTGTACCTTCAGACATCCATGTGATCCTTCCATCTGGGTAGAAGTGTGCTGTGGAGTAGAATTGCATGATAAGCTCCTCGTTCCACTTTGTGAGTTTCTGCCCAACAAAGTCTGCAACTCCACACGCACTAAAGCTGCCATACACTCCAGGGTAGTGTTCCTCATTTTCCTTCATGTAGGTCCAGTCGACCCATCTCATGTCACAAACAATGGGCTTCTTATCTAGCAGCACTGTCTCATAGAAGTCCTGCTGTTCCTTGGAGTGAAATCTGTAATCCACAGCAGTCCTTCTCCTTGAAGCATACGGGTCTGCTTCTCTCCACTTCCTCAGCCCTGAATCTCTCCTGAGCTTCATGTCCTCAGCCACAGGATGAGCATCGTTGTGGTCTGGGATCTTGGGCTTGAGCTTTCTAAGAACTTGCTCTTCATCCTCTTCTTCAGCAACAGTCTCAGGCACTGGGGCCTTGTTCTTCTCAGCTGCAGGAATGCTCCTTGTATTCCTCTTTGGTTTTGGCTTGGAGGCAGCTTTGGGCTTAGATGCAGTAGCCCCTGATCTTATGGCATCACCAATCAGCTTGGGTGCCTTAGGTGCTGGTGCAGCTACCTCTTCTTCCTCTTCCTCTTCCATGATGGAAGCCTTTCCTAGAACTTTGGCTACAGTCTTCTTGACCCTTTCCTTCCTCTTCTTGCCTTCTGCGGCAACTAGCTCTTTGGGAGTGGGCTTCTCAGTTGAGGCTCTAGCCTTTGACATAGGCTGTCTGCCTGCTGGCCTTTTGATCTTTAGACCTGGCTTTGTGCCTTGAGCTGGCTCAACTCTCTTTGATGTGGCCTCTTCCTCTGCCACATAATCTTCATCTTCGGAGTCTGAAGTTCTCTTCTTCCTCTGTCTGGTGGCAGCTTTTGGCAGATTGCTTGGGGTACTTCTGCTGCCATCATCTGAAGAGCTGGAGGGACTAGTGCCCTCACTCATCTGCACTTGCTGCTCTGACAAGTTCTGGCTGTCACTCTGATCAGACATGCTGCAAGCTCTGACTGCTGACCCTGTGAATAGTTTATAGATGAGGTAGAATAGATGAGCATCACAAAATGCAGAGATTTTTGCACAAGAATGATCCAAAAACTTAGTTTTAGTTTCCCACTGAAATCATCTCGGATCTACCGATTTTTAAACTCGGTGATACCGAAGCAGTTTTGGAACCTAAACTAGTGAACTCGGTTGGACCGAGTCACAGTTCGGTGGCACCGAGACTGCTAGGGTTTCACAGAGTTCCAAAATCGGTCACACCGATAAGTAATTATCGGTCAGACCGAGTCTCACTTGTGCAATGGCATAAGCCAAATCGGTGGGACCGAGTTTTTCAACTCGGTGGGTCCGAGATGGTTTCGGCGGAAACCTAACCCTAAAATTTTCGAATCAAAGCTAATCTACGGGCGTATTGACTGGATAGGAGTGTTTCAATCGTGGCAAGAATCATGATGATCACAATGTGCTGAGAATTGGATTGGAGAATAGCACAAAGATCGAGTCCATACCCTAGCTCGGCGGAGACTCGCTACGGCGGCAACGGCGGGGCAGAATTCCCGTTGACGGCGACGGAGACCAGTGACTGGAGGCGGCTGGCGGCGAGAAGACGATCCGGAGACCACGTTGGCAGAGCAGGCTATCGCGCGGGCGAAGGGGTTCGGAGAAATTTCCAAATTTTGCTCGTGACTATATATAGCCCGACCCTGTCGGTGTGACCGAGTGGAACAACTCGGTGGCACCGAGATTCATAACTGCATGCAGTTACTGAAACTCGGTGTGACCGAAATGTTCAAGTCGGTTGCACCGAGATCGAAAACCTAGATCAACTTAATGATCTCGGTAGGACCAAAAGTGGGGTATCGGTCAGACCGAGAATCATAAAGAGGTTTTGGAAGTTTAAGTCTATGACGAATCGGGGACTCCGAGCGCTCCTCACACAGAGTGGTTCGAATCTGACTTGATCAAATTTTGTGATGCAGCATGAATAGAGTTTGAGACGAGAAAAGCATAGATAGCTAGAGGAGATTCTTAGGCATTCTTGTCCATCCACTTGGCAAAGGAAATAAACCCAAAAGATCAAAACAACAAGTGGATGTCCTCGAATGAGTAAAATATGCAACCAGCATGCTCACACAATAAGATGGCAAATGAAATATGTGGCAAGGCATGCACAACCAATTCTAGCATCTATCAAGCAATTTGTGATGACAAGGTCATCTATATATGAGTATATTGACTTAGGAGTCAAGTGAGAACACTTGATCATAGGTCATACTCATCGTTTAAGCTCAAGTGGGGTTACCACTTTTACATAAAGCATTGTTGTGTTCACATCTTTAGAGTTGCTTTAGCTCAAGTCTTAGAGTAAAGCTCCCCCTAGATGTGATATCCCCCCTTGGAGGGATGAACTAACCTTAGGTTTCGTCGATGATGACTTCATGTAGATGTTGAAGATGTGGATGCTCAATGTTGATGTAGATCACTTGGAGCTATCCATTTGAGTGAATTGCACTTTCAATACCTACATGGGTTAGTCCCACAAGGAACAAACAAGGATATCCATAGACATAGAGTGATGCACACACAATATGATGTCCATGAAAACTTTTAGGTTACCTTGTCCCTTGTCTTACCAACAAGAGGGTTTGTGACTCCTTGAACTAGTGCAAGATGTGGAAGTTGATTGCACTTGTTCTTGCCAAAATGATAAGAGTGAAGTATGTTGGCGGAGTCACCCTCTAGAACTCTCTAGTTCTTCTTCTTTTGGATCCACACCATCTTGATGGGAATCCTTGGAGTTGTAGTCGTACTTGATGAAGTGGAACTTGAAGTAGTCTTGGGAATCCACTTGACTAAGGTCTTAGGAGCTTCTTCAAATGCGTCAATTTCCTCTTGAAGCTTGTCCTTGCCTTTTTGCTTGTAGTCTTGTGGTGGAAGATCATCTTGAGCTTGTGTCCCCTTGAAAGAAGTATCATACTTCTCTTGTTGAGGAACAAACTTTGTCTTGGGGTATTGATCTTCTTCCCACTCAACTCCATTGGCATTGAACTTTCGTTCAAAACCAACGCCTTGATTCTTCCGGTGCATTCCTTGCTTGCGCACAATTTCCTCGAATTGCTTGCTCCCGGCAAGGCTTTTGTACACTCCTTTCTCTATAATTCCCTTCAATAAGCTATTTTCTTGCTCAAGTGTAACTTGGCTAAGAGAGTCATTAGTGGAATCAAGAGAACTACTAGAAGCAACAATATTGGATTTAGCATGATCATTGTTACTTCTAGAGGAAGAATCTTTCTTGTTCTTGTTACTAGACTTGACTTGAGGCATGTAATTGGATAAGAGTAAACGCTTGGCAATGTAGGAAGAACTTTTCTTGCGGAGATCATCATTGATTTCTTTTAAGAACTCATGCTCTTGCTCACAGTTGAGCTTTTCAAAGCGTAATTTCTCATGAGCTCTTAAAAGTTCTCGATGATCTTCGAAGATAGTTTCATGAGCTAACTTAAGAGTGTTTAGTTCTTTAGTTAGAGCCTCAATCTTTTCCTTATCATTGTCATTCGTTTTATCTTGATTAGCATGATTAATTGACATTTCATCATAGTATTCATCACTAGAGTTGTCAACAAGCAAATCATCACCTAACAAGTCATCTTCATCACTATTGAAATCAACATACTCGGGGTGTGTTACCTTAGGACCTTTGGCCATGAAGCATCTTCCAATTCCTTCATTTGGTGAGTCAAATATGTCGAAGGAGTTGCTTGTCACAAGTGCTAGTCCGGCAACACCTTCATCTTGAGTATCTTCGGAGTCGGAGTGATAACTTCTCTCGGAGTGGCTGTCGGAGTCGGAGCCGGATACCCATTCACCAACATGAGCTTGATGTCTTCGTCTTGTGTAGCTCCTTGATGATTTTTCCTTCCTTTCCAAATCCTTGCTTCTCCGTGAGTATCTTCGTTCATAACGATCATCTCTACTCCTTCTCTCTCTTGGTGGTGATTCTTTGCTTCTTCTTTTTGGAGAATCTTCTCTTCTCTTGTAGGGAGCCGTACACTCATTGGAATAGTGTCCGGGTCTTCCACAACTGTAGCAGTTTCGCTCTCGACTAGAAGATCTTTTGTCATTGTAGGGCCTTGACTTGAAGCTTCTATCTTTTCTTCTACTCTTGTAGAACTTGTTGAAGTTCTTCACCATTAAGCTCAATTCTTCATTGAAGTCTTGTTTCTCACTTGATGATGTAGGGGCTTCACATGAGGCTTTATAGGCACCACTTGATTTGCTGTGAAGTTCCTCTTTATCCTTAAGTGACATCTCATGAGCAACAATTCTTCCAATCACCTCCGTTGGCTTGAGATCTTTGTAATTGGGCATCATTTGGATCAATGTGCACACGGTATCATATTTTCCATCCAAGGCTCTTAGAATCTTCTTGATGATGAATCTATCGGTCATCTCTTCACTTCCTAAGCCGGCAATCTCATTTGTGATGAGAGCAAGCCTAGAGTACATTTCAGCGACACCTTCACCATCCTTCATCTTGAACTTTTGAACTTGTCAAGCTGACTTTGAAGCACGTCCAATTTGGATTCCTTGACAGAATCAGTAACTTCGTGCATATCAATCAAAGTATCCCAAATTTCCTTTGCATTCTCAAGACGGCTCTGATTTTGTTGAATTCTTCGGGGCATAATCCGTTGAAGAGAATATCACAAGCTTGAGCATTGTATTGCAACATCTTCAACTCATCCGCGGTAGCTTCACAGTTTGGTTCTCTCCCATCAAAGAAGTCACCTTGCAAACCAACACACACAATAGCCCAAACGGCGGGGTTATGTCCAAGAATATGCATTTTCATTTTATGCTTCCAACTAGCAAAATTAGTACCATCAAAGTAGGGACCTCTACGGTGATAATTTCCCTCGCTAGACGCCATACTCTCCTAGGTTGTGAAACCAAGGCTATGACCACCAAAAGCTATGGAGACCAAAGCAAATGGAGACCAAAGCTCTGATACCACTTGAGGATCGAAAGTATGTCTAGAGGGGGGTGATTAGACTACTTGACCAAATAAAAACTTAACCTTTTCCCAATTTTAGTTCTTGGCAGATTTTAGCTATTTTAGGACAAGTCAAGCAATCATCACACAATTCAAGCAAGCATGCAAAGAGTATATTGGCAGAGGAAAGTAAAGCATGCAACTTGCAAGAATGTAAAGGGAAGGGTTTGGAGAATTCAAACGCAATTGGAGACACGGATGTTTTTCCCGTGGTTCGGATAGGTGGTGCTATCCTACATCCACGTTGATGGAGACTTCAACCCACAAAGGGTAACGGTTGCGCGAGTCCACATAGGGCTCCACCCACAAAGGGTAACGGTTGGGCGAGTCCACACAGGGCTCCACCCACGAAGGGTCCACGAAGAAGCAACCACCCACAAAGGGTCCACGAAGAAGCAACCTTGTCTATCCCACCATGGCCATCGCCCACGAAGGACTTGCCTCACTAGCGGTAGATCTTCACGAAGTAGGTGATCTCCTTGCCCTTACAAACTCCTTGGTTCAACTCCACAATCTTGTCGGAGGCTCCCAAGTGACACCTAGCCAATCTAGGAGACACCACTCTCCAAGAAGTAACAAATGGTGTGTAGGTAATGAACTCCTTGCTCTTGTGCTTCAAATGATAGTCTCCCCAACACTCAACTCTCTCTCATAGGATTTGGATTTTGTGGAAAGAAGATTTGAGTGGAAAGCAACTTGGAGAGGCTAGAGATCAAGATTCATATGGTAGGAATGGAATATCTTGGTCTCAACACATGAGTAGGTGGTTCTCTCTTAGAACATATGAGTTGGAATGGTGTATGTGTTCTGATGGCTCTCTTTCCGAATGAAGAGGAGGTGGAGGGGTATATATAGCCTCCACACAAAATCCAACCGTTACACACAGTTTTCCAATCTCGGTGGGACCGAATCAACAAACTCGGTTGGACCGAAAATGTAAACCTAGTGACCGTTAGAGATTTTTGGTGGGACTGACATGCAACTCGGTAGGACCGATATGGTTAGGGTTTGGGCATAACGTAATCTCGGTGAGAGCGATTTTGGTAATTAGCTAACCAGAGAGTTGGTCAGGCAAACTCGGTGGGACCGATTTGCTCTTTCGGTGAGACCGAAAAGTTACAAAGGGGAAACACTGAATTTACATTGCAATCTCGGTGGGACCGATTCGCTCTTTCGGTGAGACCGAAAAGTTACGAAAGGGGAACAGAGAGTTTGTAATCCCATCTCGGTGAGATCGAGATCCCTATTGGTAGAACCGAGTTGCTAGGGTTTGGCAGTGGCTTATGACAAGTGAAACTCGGTGGCGCCGGATAGGAAGAATCGGTAGGACCGAGTTTGGCTTCGGGTTTAGGTCATATGTGGATATGGGAAAGTAGTTGAGGGTTTTGGAGCATATCACTAAGCACATGAAGCAAGAGGCTCATTAAGCAACACCTCATCCCTCCTTGATAGTATTGGCTTTTCCTAAAGACTCAATGTGATCTTGGATCACTAAAATATAAAATGAAGAGTCTTGAGCTTTTGAGCTTGAGCCAATCCTTTGTCCTTAGCATTTTGAGGGTTCCACTTTCACATCCATGCCA
>NW_024114335.1:0-39025 GCF_003073215.2 Triticum urartu | reverse complement strand
AGGTGCCCATGATGCAAGCCATGACGACCAAAGGCGCCAGGCGGGCGCCAGCCGCGCAGTGTCCTCCTTTCCTCTTTGGTGCAAAGCGAGCAAGCGCAGGCGAGAGCATCAAGCAAAGGCACCCATTTTGGTGCAACGAGACCAAGACCAGTCCAACGGCAGGGAGGAAGTCATTGTGGAGCCCCAGCCAGCGTCACCACCAGAGCCTTTGGCGGGCGAGGACCAACTTTAGTCAGGATAAGTGTACCAGATGTTCCCCTTCAAAGTGGCCAATTGTTGGCGCCCTTCCCGCTTAATATTTGGGAAGAGGCCCAGGGACTTTGCCTATAAATAGGACTAGCCACCCACAGGGTAAGAAAGATCGGATCGCAATCGAGAAGAGAGAGAGAGAAGGGTGACTGAACTCCTCCTAGCAGTTCGTCGCCCCTGCCAAGAACAGACCCTCGCGAGGCTGTTCTTCCTTGTATTGCTCATCATCATCAGCCCAAGAGGCAATCCACCACACCACACACTGGATTAGGGTATTACACCACAACGGTGGCCCGAACCAGTATAAACCCTGTGTCTCTTGTGCTGTTCTTTCCATAGCTTAGATCTTAGCGAGGCGGAGGGGTGCTGGTAGGTAGAAGGCGAAATCTCCGCGCGCACCCCAGTGTTCGAACCTCAAGGGTCTGCCGGAACCCGAAATCCGACAGCGGTACTTGGCATAGGTGAGGATCATGTTGAATGCAGCATCGCCCAGCTCCCGAAGGTGCCGGCAGCGGCTGCACCGGGGTCCCATCATCGGGAGCTAGTCGCTTGGATGGCATGGTGACGAGGTGGTGGCGTGTGTGGAACAATGACCACGTTCGGAGCATTGCCTGGGCCAGTTTTCTCAGGGGGCGGTGCATGTCCTGCGACCACGCCCGCGACGGGGGCGGTTGGAGGATTGCAGTTCATCTCAAGGTGAACGTCACCACTGTGGCTATGCCCCTCGGCAAGGCAGGGAGGGACGGAAGCAATAGCCTCTATACCCGTACCTCGTGGAGCATGGCCGTCGGGATGTTGTTGGAGCTATCCTTCTTTGGTGCCTCCCGCTCCTTCTCTAGTCACAGGGGAGGCAGTAACAACGCCGCCTACATCAAACATGTCCCCCGCAGCGTCCACACTTCCATGCATCCCCGCGGTCCCCGTGATGTCGGTGGTCGGGAGCGGCGGGGCCTTCGAGGTCGATGGGTGAGCTGCGGCACCGGTCTTCTTCTTGGGCGCCATAGTTGATGGAGCCGTTGATGATGAAAAATGGCGATGAAGGTGACGCGTTGCTTACACTCTTGGGTTCACGCAAGCGCCTACACCTACCTGGCGCGCCAAGGATGTCATGGGAAACCATGGCCACCTACGGGGCCATGAGCCCGTTTTGGTTTGGTGGGGGGATGGGTATGTTGCACAAAGAGCGGAGAAGCGTAACATAGCACGGTCGAGATCACGCGGGCAGTTTTACCTAGGTTCGGGCCGCCGTGAGGCGTAAAACCCTACTCTTGCTTTGGTGGATTGATGGTGGATAATGGTGGAGAATGCAACTCTCTTGCTCGGCAGGGTCGCCTCGGGGCGAGACTAGCTACGCACGCATGAATATGTGAGGGTATGAATCCCCCTCTACGGTTGCCATGGGCCTCCATTTATAGATAAAGGGGTCACCATAGTGGCAAATCAGTCTTTTACACACTGCTTATGTAGCAAACAATGCTATCATACCTAACTCTACAGGAAGACAGAGCACATTAAATATGCTGCTTAGTGTCACATCATAGCGTGCCCGGTAAGCCTTACCAGGATGTTTTACTAGCTTTGCGCCTGCTTGCTTGACACGTCTCAGGAAGAGTGTCATTTGGAGGTATTTTTTGTAGAAAGTGGCTGCCATGTGGTAGGAAGCAACCACTTAGTCACTTGGGGGCTTGACACCGCACCGATCAATGACTTTCTTCGCTGTGAGGTGGTGCGGTGGAGTAGTTCGCCTCCGCAAGCCCCGGCAAGCCTCGTGGCGGGGCGACGAGCTGCTCATAGGGCGGCGGTGGTGGTGCGCAAGGGTGGCGGTGGTGGTGCACGAGGGCGGCGGCGGTGGGGCGCAACGCCGGCGCAGGGCGAGGCGGCGGTGCAGCAAAACAACGGTGAAGGGCGAGGCGGCGGCGCGGCACAATGGCGGCGAAGGCGCGGGGCATGTGCGGGCCGGTGACACGGCAGGATGGGCTCGGGAGGGCCGCGCCCGGGCTTCGCGTGCTGCGGTGGCGTGCCGGCCACGTGGCGTGACGCGTGCGGAGGATGGAGGCGGTGTGGCACCGTCTGACTGCCCGGAACGCGTGGCGGCGGCGGTGAACAAGCCCGGCGCGGCGCAGACGCGTCCGGATACGCGGTGGAGGAGTGGATCTAGGGTTTCATCCACGAATTTTCAGGGAGGGGCACATATTTATAGGTAGATGGAGGTATGAGTGTCCAAATTAGGCGACAACGGAGAACTTGGAGGTGGTTTAGATGGGTTATTTGGCTGTTTTGGAGGTGTGTTGGGGTGCAACACAAAAGAGACTTTTGCGGTTACCCGGTTAACCGTTCGGGCATCCAACGGCCTCCAAATGGAACGAAATTTGACAGGCGGTCTACCGGTGGTGTACCAAGGCCAATTGACAAATCTCGGCCCATTCCGAGAACGTTTTTCTCCCTCTGATGAAAAGAGACAACAGGGGTGCGCCAGGTGCATGTGGGAGTGTCGGATTGCGAAACGGACAATGGGGAAAATGCTTGGATGCATGAGACGAACACGAATGCAAATTCAATGCACATGATGACATGATATGAAATGCATTACATGAACAAAATGCAAACCAAAGACAAAAACCCAACCATGAAGGGAATCTCAAAACATAAAGCCAAAAATGGCAAGAGTCAGAGTTACAAAAATGGAATGTTGTATCCGGGGTGTTACAACAATTGTCCTACATCAGAAAATATCGCAAGCCAGAGTACTTGTTCTTCATTGAATAAAAACATATCAATAAAAATTGACTAGACAGAATTCACCTGATTTGTCCGGGCGATATATGATCCATTCCGTGAACAACTTCCAGTACTTGCAATGGCAATTTAGCCACTCTCCCCCCGCCCTTGCAAAAGGGAATCATGCACAGCAAGTGGAAAGACGGTGCCTCAGAACGAGGCCGATCAGGGCGGCTCAACATGAGGTCACAGTGACGATGGCAGAAGTGGCGTCTTGAAGCACGACCGTGGTGGAGCCTGGAACTGGGCGGCTTAGCACCGATCCTCCGGGTCATTTTTTTAACACCTAGCCACTAGACTTTTCTAGCCCCTCTTATGGAAAAAATTATTATACGACCGAGGTCGTACGCTCCTCCAGATGAGACCCACTCCGATTCGTGACACGTGTATACATCAATCTCGAAGCACGAGTGCCTCTGTTATCCCTATTCTTCCCAATTACCATATGTTCTTTATTTGACAACCCCTCACAAGCGGCGGCCATGTGGCACGACGCCGTTGTCTTCGATGTACCTGCGTGGACTACCCCTTGCCGCCGCCGGCCGTGCGGCATCTGCTCTATCACGCGCGAAGTAGGCCATGGCGATGAACTGCACAAGGTACTGTCAATGGCACCGAGCTGTGTAGTCGGCCATGGCAACGAACTCCATGCCAGAAAAATAAATGAGGTTTTCCTTTGTTCAATTTTTTGCAACGCACACCAACAATTACAGGGGACTTGTGGGCTAAGTCGTGTAGTGAACCCCGGTGCCGAGAAACAACAAGTGACACATGGACAGCGAGAAGCATGGCCACGGCCTAGTGGTGCATGCAGCTTGCACAATATGCCGGCGGTGCCGCAAATGGAGGAGCCAGGAGCACGGCCAGTGTCGAGTAGCACACCGGCGGCTGGAGTTTGGAAGCTTTGGATAGATCGAACAGGTTACAAGAATCGCGATTTGGGAACAATGAAGTGGGGAATGAGATGGCCACTGCTTTGAAATTTGTATTCCCAGTTGTCAAACGGGGGAGAAGGTCTCCATTCAGCTGTGTACGACCAGGTCGTATAGGATTTTCTTCCCCCCTCTTATCCCTTTCTTCAGGCAGCCGCTTGCAGAAGAACACGCAGGAGGCACAACATCTTAGAGGAAGAAACAAGCGGGGGTGATGGGAGTGGCGGTTCTTAAGCGAGGTGAAAGAGATTCGGCAGGCGACTCAAGGCTCGGGCAATGGTCACTAGTGCATAACCGGGCTTTATCATCGGTTAGTAAGGTCCCCCCCCCCTTTAGTACCGGTTCAGCACGAACTGCCACTAAAGGGCCACCACGTGGCACGAGCCAGGGCCGGGGGCGAGGAGACCTTTAGTACTGGTTGGTAACATCAACCGGTACTAAAAGGTTTCGGGGTTTTGGTTTTGTTATTTATTTTTCCTTTAATTTTGTTTTTTCTATTTAATTTTTTTCATTTGCTGGTATTTTATGATACTACATATTGTACACGTTGTGCATATATATAAATAGAATTTCTCGTAGAACCGATCATATATATCATCGAATGTCTCGCACCACCATATTCACACATACAGGCACATAATCATCATAGTCATTACCACCAACACTAGCTATTTAATCATCACAGTCATAGTGTAGCACATCATCATCTTCACACTCATTCTAGCTTAAAGAAGAAACATTCACTTGTACCAGAAGCAAAGATATCATCAAGTTCAACATGGTCATGAGATTATAAGCATTCATAATACCACGAAAGCAAATCACTTTGAGATTAAGTTCAAAATGAAGAACACGGACATGAGAGGACAAGTACTAAGATCAGGAACTAGCTAATCACTCCTGCTGCCCTCTCACAGTTAAAATAGCATATAAAATGTGTAGCTCTCCTTATTCATCATATTGGAGCATGCAGATGAACCTCTCTCCTAATTGTGGGCTGTGCTTCTGATTGCTGCCTCCTAGTACTTCTCTGGGATCCTTCACAATTTTGCTCCAGTCGTTCACTCTTAAGCATTCCTTGGTTTTAGAAATCCTGAATGCACTCATGTGCGATGTAGGATGTCTTGGCCGTAAGCTAACCATTGCCATGCGACCTTTAGTCTCGATCCAATGAGGCACAACTATCATCGGGAGTCCCTGTTTAAGAGCATCATATAGTAACATACTTACCAATGAAGTTTAGCTTAAAAATAATGTATGCAAAAGATGCATTGAGGACAAATAGTAAAATCTTACCATCTTTCCTAGATAGATGTGACAGTATTTCAATACGAACACTATTGGTTGCACGTTTAGAGTACTAAGATTTTCAAGTCCAGGAAAATAATTTCTCTTGACAGCATCAAGATCCTTAAGCCATGAAATATAATGACTTAACTCCTCACAGTTTAGCTCAGCACCGGGACAGTGGACAATCCTGTCTACCAAGCACCAGACATGTTTGCTTGAATGGAAATAAGCTGTCAATAGAAATTAGTTGTCAACTATTTTTGAATAAACAATATCGAAGACATAAATGTGGTTGAGAAACTCACATAATGGTAGAACTGGAGGCGTCTGCACATCGACCCAGATGTCGATATTACCTTCAATATCATCTTCCAGACGAATATCAAAGGTGATAACCATATCAGGCACAAGTTCATAAGCCGTGCGTAGTGCTCTCCAAGTTTTGCATTCAAAATAGGTGTAGGTGTCTACATTGTATAATTTTGTGTCGAAAGCGTAACCATGCTCAGTTTTGAAGTAAACTCTCTTTAGCTCCATAGTTTTCATAGGACTGAAACCAACCTTATCCAAGACAAAAATTCTTGCATGGCAGGGGATACGCTAGTAGAATAGTAAAAATTAACATTATAAGTTGAAGCAAATTAGCATAAGTCATGCTTAATTATGAAAAAGACTTGTCATTGTGACTTACTGTATCCACTTCAAAGGTCTCATCCAGCTTAATCCTGAAGCGCCTATCATCAACTAGGAAATTTCTGTCGCATAGGCCGCGCTTGTCTTCGCAGTATTCGCACATACCGAAATCCTTTTCTTCTTCAGACATTTCCTATGTTCATGGTTGAAACATTAAGTAATAAACACTTACTAGTTCTATTAATTCAAGTAATTCAACTAGTTCTATTAATTCAACTAAGCACTTACTAAAAATAAAATAGTTCTATTAATTTTCTAACTAAAAAAACTACTTCTATAGTAAAATTTTAATTAGATCATCAAATCTCATATAACTAAATTTTCTTACTAAAAATAAACTGGTTCTATTAATTCAACTAGTTTAACTAAGCACCTAGTATAAATAAAAATAATTATTCTTACTAATTCAAGTAAGCACTTATTAATTTTCTTACTAATTCAACTAAGCACTTAATAATTAATCTAACATTAATATATATAATTCATCTAACATTAATATATCTAATTCATCTATAACTAAAAGTATAAAAACTAACTCATCTAATTAACATTAATTAATATCTAGCTAATTCATCTAATATTTGACATTAATATCTAACATTTCTATCTAATTCATCTAACATTTGACATTAATCTATCATTCTTATCTAGCTCATTCATCTAATTCGATCACCTAATTAACAATTTGGCATGCATTAATCTAATTCATTTAGCTAGCTAAAACTTTGACATTAACAATTTGACATTAATATAAAAAACATAAAATAAGTAAAAAAATGTGTGTGTGTGGGCGCGCGCGCGTGTACTTGTGTGTGTGTGTGTATGTGTGTGTATGAGTGGGGGCTCGATCGGGGCACGACCATGGCGCGCAGGGGGCTTACACCGCGGGGAGACCGGGGCGGTGACGGGGGGTGGCGATCGACCGGCGCGGTAATGGGGCGGCGACAAATGGGGCGGCGCCGAGACGGTGATGATGTAGACGACGACGACGGGCCGGGGCATCGACGGGGAGGGGGGTGGCGGCGACAGGGACGGCGCGCGGTGGGGGCGTCGACCGGGACAGCGACGGGTGATGGCGCCAGATGGGGGCAGCGTATGAGGCGGCGACGATGCCAAAAGAAATTTTTGAAGTGCTGCTTATATAGGATGGACCTTTAGTACCGGTTGCAGCCACCAACCAGTACTAAAGGTCAAATTTGGCCATGCCAAACGGTAGGAAGCGACCCCCTTTAGTACTGGTTTGTGGCTGAAACCGGTACGAAAGACTCCCCCTTTAGCACCGCTTGGTGCCACGACCCGGTACAAAAGGGGGTGTGCTGCCACCTCGCGGTGCACAAAGTTTAGTCCCACCTTGCCAAGTGAAGGGCAGCCGCACTGGTTTATAAACCCTGCAGCGGCTGCTCCTTCGAGCTCCTCTCTAATGCAGGCTTCTGGGCCTAAACTGCTGCTCTGCCCTGTGGGCCTACTAGGCCTTGCGGGCCTGCATCCTGGCCCAACTACAGGTTGGGTTTCTAGTCGTATGCAGGCCGTTGTGGCCTAGTAGGTGGATTTTTTTCTTTTGTGTTTTTTCTTTTCTGCTTCATTTATTTTATTTTATTTATTTGTGAGTTGTTTTTTGCTCTATTTAGAGTTTCTTTGTGAATATTTTTGCTTTACGTACAAAAAATTACAAACTTTGTGTCAGTTCTAGTTGTTTTCAAATTTGAATAGTTTAAATTGGAATTATTTGAAATTTGTGTGAATCACTAGTTTGGGAATAAATTTACATTAAAAATAATTTTTTATGTGATTTTTTTATCTTATGTTTAATATTAGTGTGTTTTATCACTATAATCAAATTGGTAATACTTAGGTTATTAAATCCCTTTGTACTAGATGAGTTTCGTCCGAAATCCTGATACTTCGAAAGAGATTGTCCAGTTTGTACACAAAGTGCATCCATTTTTGGCCGTAACCCTCTCTACTTTTTTGCACATGCTATGTGGGTGAAATGATGATACCATGCCAAGTTTCACCTTTTCAGAGTTCATTTGTAGTGCTTTTCAATTTCAGGGTCATATAGCTCAAAAAAATAGTAAATGCATGAAAAATAACAAATGATGTCAGAAAGGGTTGAAAGTTGATGATGTGGCTTTAAATGGTGCATACTGAACGCACAAATAGTCTGGAGTTGTAATAATTTAAAAAAATCAAGTGCCTTTGTAACAGAGAAGTTTTCGTCTGAAACCCTCATACTTTGAAAGAGATTGTCTAGTTTGTAGACGAAGTGCATCCAGTTTTTGTCGTAACCCTCTCAACTTTTAAGCACATGCTATGTGGGTGAAATGGTGATACCATGCCAAGTTTCAACCTTTTCAGAGTTCATTTGTAGTGCTTTTCAATTTCAGGGTCATTTAGCTCAAAAAAATCATTAAATAAATGAAAATAGCAAATGATGTCAGAAAGGGTTGAAAGTTGATGACGTGGCATTGAATGGTACATACTGAATGCACAAAAATTCTATAGTTCTAATAAGTTAAGAAATGAAGTGCCTTTGTAATAGATGAGTTTTCGTCTGAAACCCTGATACTTCGAAAGAGATTGTCCAGTTTGTACACAAAGTGCATCCAGTTTTCCCTCTCAACTTCTTAGCACATGCTATGTGGGTGAAATGATGATACCATGCCAAGTTTCAACCTTTTCAGAGTTAATTTGTAGTGTTGTTCAAATTTAAGGTCATTTAGCTCAAAACAAATCACTAAATGCATGAAAAATAGCTAATGAAGGCAGAAAGGGTTGAAAGTTTATGACGTGTCTTTGAATGGTGCATACTGAACGCACAAAATTATAGACCAGTGTAGGTGAGATGGAGCAAAGAAAAAGAGTGACACATGCAATAGGGGGGTTCGCCGCGAGAAGTCCAGCTTTGAGTGGTGCATACTGAACGCACAAAAAGTCTGGAGTTGTAATAAGTTCTAAAATAAGAAATGCCTTTGTAACAGATGAGTTTTCGTTCGAAACCCTCATACTTCAAAAGAGATGGGACTAAAATACCGCTGCAAAAAGAATCAACTAAAAAACCGCTTGGCGAGGTTGGACTAAAAAACCGCTGCAAAAAGAATCAACTAAAAACTCTAGTACCAGTTTGTAGCTTCAACTGGTACTAAAGGTGCTGGTGGGGTCTCAGCCTGGCAACAGCCTGCCACCACCTCTTTAGTAACAGTTCATGGCACGAAGCGGTACTAATGGTTCACCAGGAACAGGTACTAATGAGCGCAGCCCACCTAGTTGGTGGAACCGGCACTAATGGTCACATTAGTGTAGGTTCAGTTACAAACCAGTACTAATGTGCTTCACATTATGCCCTTTTTCTACTAGTGGGCGGTGGTCGGCTCGCTACAAAGGCGATGGCAGCAGGCCGGTGCCACAGTAGAAAATACTTCATCGGGGCTCATGGCTAAGGCGGCTTGAAAGCCACGGGGGCGACTTGTGGTGGCGACGTCGAGTGAAACTAAGGCGGAGGCGAAGTGGCGGTTTCAACAAACCGTCATGGCTCACTACAAAGGTGTCACGACGAGAACCAGCGCGGCCGCTCACTGCAGTCGGGCAGGTCAGCAACTCGGCTGTGTCGCAGACCGTAGTAGATGTAGAGCAGTGGCGGCTCATATGCATAAATGGGTGGCTCACCGAAAGGAGACGGATGCGGCTTGAAGTCATTGAGGCGCAGACACAACGGTGAAGATGTGATGACGACGACTTGAGGCCATGGGGGAGCTTGAGGCAATGTCTAGCAGAAGCAGCAGGCGAGCCCCAGCAAAGCACAGAGGTGCTTCTGAGGGCAACCGGGTCGTGGCCACTCGTCCACAGCAGAGCAAGCACAGGGAAGCGGCTTATACGGATGCTTGGTAGACGGGTGTCGGTGTCAAAACCGGTGGATCTTGGGAAGGGGGTCCCGAACTGTGCGTCTAAGGTCGATGGTAACAGGAGACAAGGGGCACGATGTTTACCCAGGTTCATGGCCTCTCTATGGAGGTAATACCCTACATCCTGCTTGATTGATATTGATGAATACGAGTATTACAAGAGTTGATCTACCACGAGATCGTAATGACTGAACCCTAGAGGTCTAGTCTGTATGGCTATGGTAATTAGTATCTCCGTTTCCGGACTAAGTCCTTCGGTTTATATAGACACCGGGAGGATCGAGGGTTACACAAGGTCGGTTACGAAGGAAAGGAATCTACATATTCGGTCGCAAAGCTTGCCTCCCACGCCAAGGAGAATCCCATCCGGACACGGGTGTAGTCTTCGCATCTTCACCGCCCATCAGTCCGGCCCATGGCTAACAGGCCGGAAGCCCGAGTACCCCTTAGTCCAGCACTCCCTCAGTAGCCCTTGAACCTAGCTTCAATGACAAGGTATCCGGCGCGTAGATCTGTCTTCGGCATTGCAAGGCGGGTTCCTCCTTCCGAACTCCAAGATAGTCTTCGGACGAAACAATTGTGTCCGGACCTGTAAAACACACCACACACACAACCGCAGAGAGAATATAATTTTACACGAGTCCAATCTGCTGACAACTTTCCGTAACATGACATCACATCTGTTCGGTCATAATTTCGAACCATTTTTCATCTGCCACTCCGTCTCTCGAGAGGCAGTTGCCATTGGCACGTCTTGTCAAAGCAGAGATCGTGTCCCCTTATGACGACATTCTCATCAATATGGGCGTGGGTAACCCAACCATGTCATTTACACAGCCCTTGGGAATAGGCGAGTAGGGAGGCGTTCGACATTCGCCTGCCTCCTCCTTCCCTCACCCCTGCCTCCTCCTTCCCCTGCCCATCCATTCTTGAGCTCCAGCGCCCAAGCTCTAGCTTCCCACGCCGGAGAAAGAACTCCAACCATGTTCGGATCCGGAGCTGGTGGCAAGTGGATGGCCACCTCTGTTAAGAGGAAAGACATCAAGGAGCTCCGAGAGGCCGGATACCTGGCCAAGGAGATCGTTCACCATCTCCCGGCCAAGGACATATCGTCCCTACCCCAGAGCCCCATGAGAGGGTTGTGTTTCTCACACATTTCGTCTGCGGGCTGGGATTCCCTCTCCACCCGTTTGTCCGTGGACTGATGTTTTACTACAGGCTGGACTTCCATGATCTAGCCCCCAACTTTATCCTCAACATCTCGGCATTTATAGTCGTTTGCGAGGCCTTTCTCTATATCCCACCACACTTCGCCCTATGGCTGAAGACTTTCAATGTAAAGCCGAAGGTGGTGAGAGGCCAACAAGCAGAGTGCGGAGGCGCCATGGTGGGCAAGATGCCCAATGTCACATGGCCCGAAGGCTCCTTTATGGAGATGGTGAAGGGGTGGTAGTCGGGGTGCTTCTTCATCACCGAGTCGCGCGACAACAACTGGGCGGCAGCTCCCGAATTTCGATAAGGAGCTCCGCTGCGGCTCACTTATTGGCAAGAGAAGGGCCTAACCTGGGGTTCTTCGAACAAGCTTACTGGGCTCCAGACATGCGTCCAGAACATGATAACCAAAAGAATCAAACTTGTCAACATGATCCAGGTTATGCTCATTCGTCGGATCCTTCCGTGCCAATGTCGGACTTGCTATTTGTGGGAGTTCGACCCGGCCAAGCACCAGAAGCTGCTAGAGCTCTTTGGCACAATGCACGAAGACATCTGGAAAGTGCTCTTAAAGGCCGGCGACACACCACCGCCTACGACCGAGGATCGCGGGCTCAGCTGAAAATGCCAGGCTAATTCGGTATGTTCTTTCATTTTTTTCAAGGTATAGCCTTTACTGGCATATTTTGAGAAGGAGTCTAAGCCTTCCTATAAATTTTTAGGCCTGGATGGACATAGCGCGGCAGATTAACTGTCCGGCTCTACTGCCCGAAGACCAAGAAACCCTGTTTCTGACGAAGATGATGTTTCTGGTGCCTTATGATGTGCCGGAGAAGAAGGCCAAGAGAACCGCCAAGGGGGTCCGGAGTGGCCTTCACCGAAAAGGCGCTTCGGATGTGACGTCCGAAGACGTGACTCACTCTTCGGCCGCCGAAGACGACGAGGAGGAGGAGGAAGAGAGCGACTCCCCTCCTAGGGGGGAAGGAAGAAAAGGGGGGCCTCCCAAAATTTGGAGGCGAAGGTGCCCAAGAGGGAGAAGGGCTCCCTTGCGGATAACTCCGCGTGGGATGTCGATAGCAGTCCGGAGCGAATGCCCCAGACCAAGCCTCGGGCCGCCTCATAAGTACAAAAACTTCCATAAGTACAAAAAAACTTTATGGACGTCCAAACGCCTGGCATTTCCATTTTGTAATATTAATATGTGTAAATTATGCCATCACAGTCCATCCGACAACAGCTCCCTGCGATCCTCGACAAAGGGTTCGCTAGATTCAATGGAGATGGCCAGCATGTCACCACCGCCCGCTCACTCCCCCAAGGCTAAGGACGACGCAGAGGTGTTGTCCCGAAGGACTTTCCTGGGCCGGGGAGAGGCTCACGAGGCGCCAGAAGGCGATGCCTCCGTCGCCGGACACCAGCGGGAGCCGATCCCCACGGATACCGGTGGCGAGGAGGGCCGTCTTCAGTTCGGCCCTTAGCCGGACTCGATTCTGGAGACCAATGTGGCTCCCGAATCTGGCACGCAACCTCCTTCAAAAGAAGGGGGTATGCATATTCCGCCGGTGACCCCTGTCCAACGTGGGGCACCGGATAATCTGATGGAAGCGCTGCGAGGCACTTCCATTGTGGATGAGCATCGTGTCCTTATGGGCACGGTAATCGAGAAGATTCAGTCCGCCAAGAGCGGACTGACCGAAGCCTGCCCTAGCCTTCTAACAGGCTTTGAGGTACGCAATGTAATTGTGGAGAGAATATAAAAGTGTATAGAGTAGCCCCTGATGCTCTGTTTGGTGTCCGAAAAGGAAAAGCCGAATAGAGGATCAATTTTTTTGGAGGAGTCTAATATAAGATGTCTATGTGAATAAGCAAGCGTCACTGCCGGCTGCTGCCGCTCATACTGCGGAGGTCTCCGGATTGAAGCAGAACCTGGAGCGGGCCGAGAAAGAGCTCGACCTCGTGACGAAGCAGCTGGAGGACAGCCAAGGTATGCAGGAACCTGCGTGTATATTTAGGAAGGATGAATGTTTCGTGCTGACTAAAGTGCCATGAACTTTATTAGGGGCCACGACCGAGGTGGCGGCCCTCAAGAAGGCGTTAGCCGAGGCCGAGGATAAGCTACCAAGGAACGCATCGCGCGCGAGAAGCATGAGGCTTGGATCAGCGAGGTCCAGCAAGAGCTCCAGGACACCGTCAAGAAGTACGAGTCCCTGGAGCGTGATTCTAAGATGCAAGGGTCCGAACTTGCGAAGGCCCGCCAGAGCGCCCTTCAGGAAATCCAGGCGGCCAAGAAGATCGCCGCGGGTAAGGCTCTCGTTATGCAAAGCAAGTCTGCGAAGGAAATGTTCCTTTTACTTACCCGAATTTGGAGCTCTCCAGGGGCGTTTACGGATTTGCTCCACAGCGTATCGGATGTTGCCGAGTTATATTGAGCCAAGGAAGGGAGTTCTACAGAGAAGCTATTCTGGTCTCAATACCTTGGACCAGAACATCCGGTGCCCTTCAGCGACCAGTTGAAATAGCTGGTCGAGTTGCACAAGGCGGCCGAACTAGCCATGAAGGACCAAATAGTCCGACTATGGCCTGCCGAGCCCATGCCCGGCAACTACTTCGGACTTGTGAAGCGGCAAGTGGGTGTCTGCCCACGGCTTGAAGTCGTGAAGTAGTCAGTCTGCATAGAAGGTGCACGGATGCCCTTTGCCCGCGCCAAGATGCACTGGGCGAAGATGGATGCCAAGAAGCTGACGGCTGAGGGGCCGCCTGAGGGCAAGGAGCACCGCCGACCCGAGCTATATTTTGATAGTGTCCTGGAGGGATCCCACCTTGTTGCGGAGCAATGTGCGAAGGATGCTATATTCCCATGAAAACATTCATGTTGTCCTATCCTGTAATATGAAACAAGGTCGTTATGTAATATAGTGCTTGTGATTTTAAAATTTTACCTCCTATGCGGCCGTTTATGAAATCTGAGGGTTGACCAGTCGTCGGCTTCTACCGCCACGTAGATAGTACGAGGGTCTTCGGTATAAATCTAAACACTCTTTACTCCATATTTTGGTCCTTAAAGGAGGTGTTTAGCACAACAAACAAGGCAATCAGACTATACGGCCTTTATCGCCCTCACTTAGCCATAGGAGTTTGACAATGAGAATTTTGGCGAAGCCCCTGGTATTCGGAAGGCCGAACAAGGGGCACTATACACACCTGACCGGATAAAAACCGATTCCTCGCGTAAAGCGGTAAACAATCTCTAAGGATTTGAAACCTCTCGAACAGCTGACCAGCTCTCGCTGCAACATGACAGTCAGTTTTTGGCTTTATCTACTGAGGTGCTCGTCTAAAAGAACCGGGACACAATGGCAGTAGTTCTCCCTTTACTACTCTAACTGATATAGCAGAACGTAAGGTAGTAAGCGCAGCAGCCGGGCAACCCAACTATTGACCAAAGACATGATTCAGAGCTGATGCATATAATGCTATAAGTTCGGGGTGCCGAACTGTACTGTAAAAAGTGTTCGGACTTTGTTGCCGTATTGCGGGGCGCGATGAAGCCCCTGGCGAAGTAATACGTACCAGAGTGTACGGGTGCAATGAGTAATGGATACAAATGTAAGGAAAAGGGAAAATTAAGGAATAAGCTGACGCTACCATTTATTTTACCATTTGTAATGTGATTAGTACGTCGAGGCGTACTTGTACACGTAATGCGATAAGCAAGTAAGGCTATTTAACATGCCATGACCAAGAGCGAGCTGCGTGCGGGTATGTAAAATAGGTATAGCAATCGTTAGCAGAGACCACCTAGGGATTGCCTTGTACGCCAAAGCTCCTTCCCTCCTTGGTGTGTCCGAAAAACGGGTTTTCAGGAGAAACCTCGTAAAGAGAAAAACCCAAAATGAAAAGGAAAAGTAAAAGTGTGCGAATCCTAGGGTCGGTCGAGCCGCACCATGCCTCCGTCGATATCAATGGGATTTTTAGTGCGTAGTTATGTACATGTCGTACGAATGCCGCTGTTTGATCGGGACTGGGATGGAGGCCAAATTGCTAGTTAAGCTCTTAACGAGCCGGGCTTGCTGCAGAATAGTTCGGATTATTTTAATGGTGTCTGGGGTTTGCCTCTGAACTAAGGTTCTGCTGGAAAAGGTCGCGCTGTATTTCTGCTGCTAAGGCCGTTGTGTGCTCCTCGGTACGGAGGGAGCATTCTGTATTTCCATTGATTGTAATGACGCCGCGTGGACCGGGCATCTTGAGCTTGAGATAAGCGTAGTGAGGTACCGCATTGAATCGAGCGAATGCGGTTTGTCCGAGCAGTGTGTGATAGCCGCGGCGAAAGGGGACGATGTCGAAGATTAACTCCTCGCTTTGGAAGTTGTCCGGAGATCCAAAGACAACCTCTAGTGTGATTGAGCCCGTACAGTGGGCCTCTACGCCTGGTATGACTCCTTTAAAGGTAGTCCTTGTGGGCTTGACCCATGATGGGTTAATGCCCATTTTGCGCACTATATCCTAGTAGAGCAGATTGAGGCTGCTACCACCGTCCATGAGGACTCGCGTCAGGTGGAATCCATCAATGATTGGGTGTAGAACTAGTGCGGCTGATCCGCCATGCCGGATACTGGTCGGATGATCCCGACGATCAAAAGTGAGCCGGCACGATGACCATGTATTGAATTTTGCGGCGACTGGCTCTATCGCATAGACGTCCCTGAGTGCGTGCTTGCGCTCCCTCTTAGGGATGTTTGTAGCATATATCATGTTCACTGTTTTGACCTGAGGGGGAAACTTCTTCTGTCCCCCTATGTGTGGCTGCAGGGGCTCCTCGTCATCATCCTCGATCTGTGATCCCTTTTCCTTGTTTTCAGCATTTAACTTGCCGGCTTGCTTAAAAACCCAACAATCTCTGTTGGTATGGTTGGCTGGTTTGTCTGGGGTGGCATGGATTTGGCACGGACGGTCGAGCATGCGGTCTATGCTGAATGGTCCCTAATTGTTTCTTTTATATGACTTTTTTCGCTGACCGGGCTTGGAGCCGCTGAATCCGGCATTGACAGCAGTGTCATCGGTGTTGTCGTCATTACTTCGGCGTTTGTGTTTGCCGCGTCGGAGCTTGTCGTTGTGGTTCTTAACCTCAGATGGGCCTGCCTCGCTGGCTGTGTGTTTGCTACGAGCCAACCAACTATCCTCACCTGCACAAAGCAGGTCATGAGTGCTATGAGGCCTGCCATAGATTTTGGCTTTTCTGGCCGAGGTGGCGGGCGAGCCATTCGTCGCGGATGCTATGTTTAAAGGCCGCTAGGGCTTCGGCATCCGGACAGTCAACGATCTTGTTCTTCTTGGTTAGGAACCTAGTCCAAAATTTCCTGGCTGACTCTCCAGGTTGTTGGACTATGTGGCTTAAGTCATCGGCATCTGGTGGCGTCCATCTATGGTTGTCGGCTCAGGCGTGATTAGGTTTTTCACATCCGAATAGGTAGCTGTCGTCATGTATCAAGGTACATCCTCGCGATCCGTTGATCGATTGGGTATATCCTGCTTTATTGTTCAGGTCATGTCGAAGGTCATATGTATGACCATGAGCTGATTTACCTCTGCCTTTGCGATGAGGCAGGGCGGGCTGGTGTTCGGCTTGAGTTGCTGCTTTGCCCCGTCCACGTCGTGGTCGGTCAGCCGCCTTGCGCGATGGTGGTATGTGTTACGATGCCTCGTCGTCGAACTGAGGTAGTAATTTGCGCTTCGGATAGCTTTTGGCCGGGCGCTTGAGGTCGTATTCTTCGGCTACTAGGACGTCGGTCATTTTATCGTTGAGCAGATCTTGGTCAACTTGAAGCTGCTGCTGCTTCTTTTTCAGGCGCGATGAAATCTTCAGTGCCGAGGCTCGCCTCATCCTCGGAGAGCGGAAGATAATTACTTTCCTCCGAGTCCTCATGCGTGGCCTGTCTACCAAGGATAACCCGCCCATCTTCCCGTTCATCCCGTTCGGTAGCTGCGTCAATGGGTTCTTTGTTGTCTTCGGCACCTTCCGGAGTGTTATCTTCTCCTGTGTCGGTGTTGCTACCTTTACTGTGGCGTGACTTAGAGCGGCGCCGCTGACACCGGCGTTTCGATTGTATCTCAGGAGGTTTATCCTCAACTAGGTCTTCTTTGTCATCGCCGCTATTCTCCTTTGGTGCATCCACCATGTACACATCATAGGAGGAAGTGGTTGTCCAGCGTCCTGTGAACTGCGGGTCCTGGGCCTCTTCTTCTCCGGCATCGTCGTCCATACCGTTGATGTCATCGGAGCCGTAATCGAGCATGTCTGTTAAGTCTTTGATAATGGCTATAAAGTGGGTGGCGGGTGGGGGAAAATTCCCTGTCATCAGCTTCTAGTTCGAACCGGATATAGTTCGGCTGTGAGCCCCCCGCCAAGGACATGTTCTTTAATGAGCCTAGAACGTTGCCGAAGGGTGAGTGCTGGAAGATTTCTGCGGCGATGAACTCGAAGATCGATAAACGATCAAGTTCGGCATCCGTGGACTCACATGGTTCGGAACTTACACCCGGAGACGAGTCCGGGGTTCCCGTGAGAAAAATATTGTGTGCGTTTAAGTCCATGTGCGGCTCCAATGCCAGGGAATCTGTGGCCTCTGTGTTGGGGTTGAACCTCCAGTCCTTAGATGGCGCCGTATGCTCCGGATCTAAGGCCAGAGCAGTTACAGGAGCTATCTCCTCAATATGGTCCGATGACAGATTTAGGTCATGTTCATCGAGGTGACCAGGAGCGATTGCCGTGGTCTCGAATCCAATGAAAATCAGATCTCCATGGATGTTTGTGACGTAGTTCAAGCTCCCAAATCTGACATGGTGGCCAGGGCCATAGCTATCGATCTGCTCTAGATGGCCAAACGAGTTGCCCTACAGTGGGAAACCGCCGAACACGAAAATCTATCCACGGAGGTAAGTTTCTCCTTGGACAGCGTCATTGTTGACGATTGAAGGGGACATCAAACCTTTTGAGGATAGCACAGTGGAACTCTCAATGAAAGCACCAATGTCGGTGTCAAAACCGGCGCATCTCGGGTAGGGGGTGCCAAACTGTACATCTAAGGTCGATGGTAACAGGAGACAGGGGACACGATGTTTTCCGAGGTTCGAGTTCTCTCTATGGAGGTAATACCCTATGTCCTGCATGATTGATATTGATGAATACGAGTATTACAAGAGTTGATCTACCACGAGATCGTAATGACTAAACCCTAGAGGTCTATTTTGTATGGCTATGGTAATGAGTATCTCCGTTTCCGGACTAAGTCCTCTGATTTATATAGACACCGGGAGGATCTAGGGTTACACAAGGTCGGTTACACAGAAAAGGAATTTACATATTCGGTCGACAAGCTTGCCTGCCACGCAAAGGAGAGTCCCATCTGGACACGGGTGCAGTCTTCGGTCTTCGCATCTTCACAACCCATCAGTCCGGTCCATGGCTAATAGGCCGGACGCCCGAGGACTCCTTAGTCCAGGACTACCTCAACGGGCAGGCGGGCGCACGGGCAAGGCGGCTGGCAGACAGAGCTCGACGACTTGGACGCAGGCCCCTGGCCATAGCAGCAGATTGACGCGGTAGGAAGCGGTGCTGCGGCAACTGGAACCCAGCATGAGGCGAGCAGACCCAGCGGGGCAGCGACGTTAACTTGCAATGAGGCGGTAGTTTGACAGGCCGGCTCGGTGAGGCTGCTCGGCGGTGAAGAGGCGGAGATCAGCAGAGGACATGGCTTTGGGCCGGCTCGACAGAGACCAGGAGAGGAGGCAGTTCTGTGAGGTGAAACTGTCGCGGCAGAGTCCCTCCCTACTTCCGGCTCGTGGCCGGTCATAGTAATATTCTTCCATATTTGTTGAATCAGTTTCCTTGTGTGCATGTATCAATCGGAGATGACCAAAGGAAAGAACCAATTTTGTCTTCAGATCACGTAAGAGTCAGAGATGCCCATCGTGTATTTTTTCTGAACTTAATTAGTCTTCACGTCAGGAAAAACTAGCAACGGCAATAGTTTATTCCCTTAGGAGTTGACGTCTAGGAATCGCGAACATGGAGTAGTGGAAAACTTGGGACAACTGTTGCACCCTTGTACAACACTTCTCCGGTGGGACATGCATTCTTTGTTGACTTGTGATCTGACGGTTTGCGAGGCACACGGTATGCCGCACTCCTGTCAGTCTCCGTGACTTCATTGACTTCGGATCACCAGATGTGAGCAGTGGTTTGACCCTTTGTTGATTGTCATTTTCATATGGAACAGCTTCTATCACAATAGCATAGATTTCTCGTCCATCAGCCTATGACTTGATGGAACATTAAAGGCTGCCGTCACCAAAAAACTTTTGTCTTGGACTCAGCGGATCAGCATGGCCGTAAAACATGCGACCCTCAAATCCCAATATTGGTCTCATTTTCATCATCTAGCACATCTTGTACACACTGTTCCAACTGCTAGTCGACGAGGTAGATCCTTCCATGCCTCATTTTCTTCATCCAACACATCGCGGCATTCTCGATCCCTAAAGAATTTCCTCCAAGAACACGACACCACAATGTGTGGCCCCACGGTAGGCGCCGATTGTCGTGGTTTTGTCATAGCAGATGTCCTAGTGTGAGGACTTAGTCGTGACGCCAACACATCTACGTGGTAGCTTCAGAGGGATTGAGTGGGATGAGAGATGCGAGGTTTTACCCAAGTTTGTCCACCTCACTACGGAGGTAAAAGCCTACATCCTGCTTCATTGATATTCATCATGATGCTCATACTTACAAGGGTGCTCTTCGCTACCTCTCCCTCGAGAGCGATTCACTTGTCTGTCTCATCTAGACTTGTATGTCTAAAACTTGTCCCTCTTGGGGTGCCCTACCCCTCCTTATATAAGTTGGAGGGGCAGGTTAAATGTGGAGTCCTAGTAGGATTAGGACTGTTCTATTACAAGTGGAATCCTAGCCTTGCTTCCCATGTAAAGGAAATATTCCTTATGCCTTCCTTCTCAAGCAGGCCCACCGGACATTATACCTTGAGCCGTTCTTCTTGTAAGTCACCTTCTAGGCCTTAGGCCTTGTCCTTCATCTGACCCATCTGCCAGGTCACCCATGAGTCGCCAGGCTTGGCCGGCTCATTAGTGAGTCGAGAAATCTAGGCGGCTCACTTAGTGAGTCACCAAGTCTGAATGGGTCACTAGTGAGTCACCAAGTCCGTCCGGGTCATACTTTCGGTGGGTTAACTTACACCACGGGATATATCCCCGACACTATCCTTCATTTCCCAGTTCATTTTCTTCATGTGTGTATGATTGTATGTTTGCATGTTCTTCACTCCTATGTATCCTGATTGCATGTACTCTAATGCTGTGATGACTTAGTCTCCTTTGTGTTTCTATTTCTTCACTCTAATCTTCGTCAAATTAATCTTTTAAGAACTTCTAGAAATCTCCCATTCACCCCCCTTTGGGAGTAAACCTGCGCTTTCAGTTTGATAGATCGTATTGTCATATCACCTCTTCTTTGGAAATAAAGAAGAATTAGTTAGCTATAGGTTTGAATGTCAGGCAAATATCAAATAGAAGAAGTGTAACACCCACGATGCGGCTATATCTCCCACGTGTCGGAGCACGACTTAGAGGCATAACCGCATAGTAGGCATGTCGCAAGAGGGGTAATCTTTACACATCCCATGTACTGAATAAGAAAGGGATAAAGAGTTCGCTTACAATCGCCACCTCACACAATACATAAATATAACATTACATCATCCAGAATACAATCAAGATCAGACTACGGAACCAAATAAAGAAAGACAACCCCTAATGCTAGATCCCCGATCGCCCCGACTGGGCCCCACTACTGATAAAAAAAGAAACAAAAAAAAACAACGACCAAGGTCTTCATCGAGCTCCTCCTTGAGCTCGGTTGCGTCACCTGCACTGGTATCATCGGCACCTACAACTGTTTGGAAGTATCTATGAGCCACGAGGACTCACCAATATAACACCATCGCAATCAAGACTATTTAAGTTTAAGGGGTAGGAAAAAGGGGTAGTGAGGGGGAGCTGTAGCAAGCACTAGCATATATGGTGGCTAACTTACACAAATGAGAGTGAGAAGAGAAGCAAAGAACGGTCATGAACTAGAAGTGATCAAGAAGTGATCCTGAAACTACTTACGTCAAACATAACACAAGAACCGTGTTCAGTTCCCGGGCTCCGCCGAGAAGAGACCATCACAGATACACACACGGTTGATGCATTTTAATTAAGTTAAGTGTCAGGTTTTCTACAATCGGATATTAACAAATTCCCATCTGCCCATAACCGCAGGCATGGCTTTCGAAAGTTCAAAACCCTGCAGGGGTGTCCCAACTTAGCCCATCACAAGCTCTCATGGTCAACGAAGGATATTCCTTCTCCCAGGAAGACCCGATCAGACTCAGAATCCTGGTTACAAGACATTTTGACAATGGTAAAACAAGACCAGCAAAGCCACCCAATGTGCCGACAAATCCCGATAGGAGCTGCACATATCTCATTCTCAGGGCACACCGGATAAGCTAAGCGTACAGGAGCCAACGTAACCCAAGTTGCCAAGGGATGACCCAGCACGGTGCTCTAGTTTGGACCAACACTCAGAGGAGCAGTGGCCCGGGGGTTTAAAATAAAGATGACCCTTGAGTCTGCAGAACCCAAGGGAAAAAGGCTTAGGTGGCAACTGGTAAAACCAAGGTTGGGCCTTACTCGAGGAGTTTTATTCAAAGCAAACTGTCAAGGGGTTCCCATTATAAGCCAACCGCGTAAGGAACGCCAAATCAAGGAACATAACACCGGTATGACGGAAACTAGGGCGGCAAGAGTGGAACAAAACACTAGGCATAAGGCCGAGCCTTCCACCCTTTACCAAGTATATAGATGCATTAATTAAATAAGAGATATTGTGATATCCCAAACATATCCATGTCCCAACATGGAACAAACTTCATCTTCACCTACAACTAGCAACGCTATAAGAGGGGCTGAGCAAAGCGGTAACATAGCCAAACAACGGTTTGCTAGGCAAGGTGGGTTAGAGGCTTGACATGGCAATATGGGAGGCATGATATAGCAAGTGGTAGGTATCGCGACATAGCAACAGATTGAACAACTAGCAAGCAAAGATAGAAGTGATTTCAAGGGTATGGTCATCTTGCCTACAAAGTTCTCCGAGTTGACGTAAGCTTGATCCTCGTAAGCATACTCAATGGGTTCCTCGATCACGAACTCGTCTCCCGGCTCTACCCAAGGCAAGAACACAAGCAAATGAAACCACAATCAACCACGGTGCAATGTGCAAGCAACATGATGCAAAACATGACATGGCATGCGGGATGTGATATGCAATGCATATGCGTTCTATGGAAGGAACAGATTTAACAAGGCCTCAAATTGACAAACAAAGTGCGCCGCTGGAAAGATGAGTTTATTTCGGTCGAAATCGATATGAAGATCACCGGAATCGGATGCACGGTTTGCAAATGGCGAGCAAAACAAGAATGGCACAATACTGCGATTAACAGCATGATGTAATCTAAAATGCAACAAGAAACTAAGCTACTACATTCTAACATTGCAACAAAGCACATGGCAGTGATCTACTCAAGATGCTTGACAAAAGATGAACACTGAGCTACAGCTAAATCAGACAAGAGCAGGTTCAAACAAGCATGGAAAAAGGGCAAAACATATCAGCATCACAGACTTAGCAGCAAACTGGACATGGCATCAACAGAATTATGAATGCACTCAACACAAGGCATTGCATGACAAGCTAAGCATACTACCAGCAAGAATACATGACCATGAAGCTAACAAAAGCAAGAACAAACTCATAGCATGCATGGATCAACTACAACAACCTCGGCAAAATTGGTTAACATGTAAACAATCTGCCAGGAACATTTTATAGCAAAAGTAGAGCAAGATTGAGTCATGCTAGGGAACTCCATAAATGCAAACAGGGGCATGGATGGATATAGCACAACCATATGTCCAAATTATCCTTACTGAACATACTCAAAAGAAGCATGGATCTCTCTGTAGCAACATGAATACATGGCATAAAAATAACAGCAGAGCAAAGACTTAGTGAAATTCTAAGTCTCTGAAATCAGCAATATCACAAGAGCTACTCTACATGCTTGTGCTAGTCACCAAATTGATCACAAAAATACATGGTATACACCCCTGTAAAGATGGCATGGCATAGCCCAAACACACGTAGAGCTCATGCCCAAAATGACAAATGCTGAAGATCTGTTAAGAATCATCACCTAACATTTTATAGCACTCTTGCAACAGTCATTTAGGCATCAAGATGGACTCAAACAAGCATGGTGAAATGGAACAAAATGAAGAGCACAACCTGATGAACATTTTGATACATCATATGCACAAAACGGACCACCGAGCACAAAGTTATGGCATGATGAACAGAGGCATAAAATTGCACAGATCTGGGACTTTGCAGTTACGGGAAAAAAATGATGAGCGCGAAATAGTGAAAATTGCACCGGGCGTGACTTAGGCGGGGAGCTCACCATGGGCTTGGCCCATCTGGAAAGAGGCAAGGCGGGCCGGCGGATCTGGGCCGGACCACGGGGCCCACGTGGAGTCGGGGTCGTCCCCGACCGCGAGGCAGGTCGACGGCGGCGGCCCCTAGCGCAGCTCCGGCGAGGCACCCGAGGCACGCGGGACGGGCGAACGACGGCGAAGGAGCACGGCAGCGCGGCACGGGTCCGGGATCCACCAGAGTCGGAGCGGAGCACTGAGGGAGGAGCAGTGAGGCGAAGCCGGCGTCGGGTAGCGTCCGGGCGCGAGGTCACCGCCGACATAGGAGGCTGCAGGGTACAGAAGTAGAGGCGCAATGGGTGGTAGGGTCCAGTGACTTGCCGACCGGTGATGGAACATCGAGGAGGCCGAGGAGCTCCTGCTCCGACGAGGTCGAAGAGAGAGGCGACATGGAGGCGCGGCGAGGCATGGGGCGGTGCCGGCGAGGCGGTGGATGGCATCAGCGAACGGGCGGCGAGGCGCGGGTGCTCGCGGGCCGCGACGGCGGAGATCCGGGCCTGGGCGGGCCCCGGATGGGCTCAACGGGCCGCGGGGTGGAGGAGGGCGGCGGCAACATGTGGTGGCGCGCGAGTGGAGGAGGGAGGTGGCGATGCTGAGGTGGCGGCTCCGGATTGGCCGGGCGGCGTGGAGGCGGCGGTGGACATGTCCGGTGCGGTGTGGGCATGTCCGGTGGCACGGTGGAGGAGGGTCTAGGGTTTGTACTGCGCGAAAAAAAGGAAGGGGAGGTGTTTATATAGGTAGAGGGAGCTAGGAGAGTCCAAATGAGGTGCGGTTTTCGGCCACGCGATCATGATCGAACGACCGAGAGGATGGGGGGGTTTGGATGGGTTATTGGGCCACTTGGAAGGGGTGTTGGGCTGCAACACACGCGAGGCCTTTACGGTTCCCCGGTTAACCATTGGAGTATCAAACGGACTCCAAATGGCACGAAACTTGACATGCGGTCTACCGGTGGTGTACGAAGGCCGCTTGGCAAATCTCGGTCCAATCCAAGAACGTTTAGCACCCGCACATGAAAAGAGTCAAAAGAGGGTGCCGGAGGACGTAGTAGTGTCGGATTGCAAAACAGACAACGGGGAAAATGCTCGGATGCATGGGACGAACATGTATGCAAATGCGATGCACATGATGACATGATATGAAATGCATGACATGGACAAAATGCAAAACGAATACAAAACCCAACCACGAAGGGAAACTCATATCGCATCTCCGGAAAAGGCAAGAGTCGGAGTTACAAATATGGAAAGTTGTATCCGGGGCGTTACAACACTCCACCACTACGAGAGGATCTCGTCCCGAGATCTAGAGCATGGCACCAGAGGGAAAAGGAAGAGGAAGATAAGAGGTAAAACTAAGTTGCTTCTTTGACAAACGAGTGAAACCAAGAACCTTGAAAGGTTAAACCATTTCAAGAAAAGAGTACAATGAAGATGAACGAAGTTGAAAACACTCCGTTAGAAAAGATGAACGAGGAAGAACAAATTCGGACAGCACTCCGGTTGAGAATGGAGGCAAAACTTGATAAGATAAGGGAACTTGAATGCAGAACACGATACTCCGGTTGAATGTATAGGCACGAAAAGAACACGATCCTCACCATTCGAGATGATGAATTAAAAGAGGAACATCACGAAGCCTCCGGGAGAAAGAATAGAATATCGATCATTGTAATAAGAATGGAGAAGAAAATGCCAACTTCTGCCATGAGTGAGCTTAGAAGCACCCTTCCAAGAAAGATATAATGAAGTTGTTGGAAAACCAACAACGAAACGAATAAACTGGTAGTTGGGCTTATGGAAAACTTCTCAAAATTGAGGCGAAATTCGGCCACTACAGAAACAAAAGATTGGATTCATATGAACAAGCAGACGAGAAACTTATTTCACCGGGAGGATAAAAGAAGAACTTGGGTCATTCATAAGCACCATAAATAGCAAGAATCCTTAGGGAAAGCTTTAGGTGAAATATAACCCAAGATAACTCCAATGAAGAGATTAATGGATTTAAACTACCTCATTCTTGATAACTTGTGAATCATGAAACACGAAGGGAAATTATCCAAAATGACATAACACCACCTCAAAAGATAAAATAGGAAGAACTACACTTCGGAATGCAAGATGAAGAATACTTGAGCTCCTATGAAAAGAATCTTGATGAGCACTTCGAGAAGGAATTAAATCCTTGATGAACCACCATGTAGAACCTCCATGAAGAACTCCGGTAATAAAAGAATGATCCAAAGAAGTGAAGGATGAAAAGAATAAGATTGAAGCCTTGCAATGATTGGATGGAGCTTTGCGGCGAGATAAAGTGGAAACTTGGAACTCCGGGAAAGAAAAGATGAAACAATTGAAAACGACAATTTACTCATCGGGAACACACTCCGGAAGAATGGATCCATCACTTGGATGAAACAAGAATAAAAATTATGTCATGTGTATCCTTCATCAATTAAATTTATGACAAGCAAATGGATTTGGCATACTACTTATTCTCTTAGAAATGGATTTAAGAGATATATAGCGCAGACTTGAATAAGGTCTTGATGGATCCACCGGTAGGATTGAAACAACGAACGAATTGATATGATAAACAAGGAAGAGAGATCTTGAACGAACCACCGTAAGAATTAAAATGAACGTAGCACAGGCACAATTCACCAGGCAGAATATGAATAACGAATGAAGATACTTGAGGGTATTTAGATACAAGTGAACGATGAGATCAAGAACTAATTAGAGGATACGTGAATGATGCACCGGTAAGATTTGGAGAATGAGAGCTGAAAGCTGAGAATGAATAAATCTGAGATGATGGGCTCTGGAAAATCGAACTGCAAAGACTCTTGAATTGCTCCGGAAGGATGAAAAGAATTGTCACAACCGAAAACAATTATGAGAGGATGGCATCAAGCTAGAACCATGAATCTCTGAGAGAACGGATGAAGGTTTAGAGGAAACACTATTCTTCGGTCTTCAAAATCCGAGAATGATGACAAGAAACACCACCATGAATTGTTGAGATACTCCGGGATGACGAATTTAAAGGTTTAGCCAACGGTGAAGAATTTGGAAGACCTTGGTGAAAGACATTTGACTAATGATAACTCATTCTTACGTCAAACTTTAGAATATTTGAGAATAGCTCCGAGACAATAGAAGAGTCAGGTAAGATCCTGGGAAAAGACCTATGGGTTAAGGCCCACTCAAAAGAAACACCATTGAAATGGTTGCTCGAAAGAGAGATTGCACCGGTTGAATTAAATGGCTTGAATGAGATAACAACTTCAAAATAGCTTGAACCGATTAAGAGTGGAAACACGAATCTTCTAAGATATCTTCAACACTCCGGAACAAATGAATAGCGACAGGTGAACGATTCAGGGGTGCACCGGTGTGACGCCCGAATAATTAAGCTACAGTGAACCGCTGATAATGATGCCACGTCACCATGATTACTATTGTTAATCTTGCATTAGTTCAAAACTGATTCGAAATTGTAGTTCAAAATAAGGTCAAACAATAAAAGTTTTCAAATATCTAAACTAAAATGTTCTAAATGTGACAGATAATTCATATGTAATAATGGTTGAGAAACCACTCTTTTATAAAATGCTAAATGCTCTAATGTAATGGAAACAACAGCAAAACAATTAATTAAATGCTTTTTTACAATTAATAAGATATTAAACCACTTCATTTAGTGGCCAAAAATTAATGGGGCAGTAGCATATCTACTAATACTAATTTAGGTGCTACTTGTAGTTTTTATAAAACTAGACTCTAGACTTAAAAAAAGAAACTAAGCTAAAACAGAAAAGAGATAAAATAAATAAAAGAAAAGAAAAACAATGAAAAAAGGAGAGAGACAAAAGCCCCCCCCCCCCCCCCCCACTGGGCCAAGTGGCCCGGCTGGCCTCAGCCACTCGAACGGGCCGGCCCACCCCCCATCACCTACTAACCCCGAGTCCCCCGCAAACCCTTGCCTGGTCCCCCGCACTTCCCCGATCCACCTCCCTCCTTCCTCGATCTGGATCGAGCCCCTCCTCCTCCTGACGCACCTGCGCCCGAAGGCCGCCACCAGCTGGCGCGACCTCCGCCCTCGCGCCACCACTAGCCGGCGCCAACCTTCCCCATCCCCCTGGCCAAGTTGTGGCCATGCCTCGACGAGCGCGCTCGTGCCCGCAGGCCTTCTCCTGCCCCACCGGCCAACGCCATCGACCCGTCGTCCCGGTTCCTCCCCAGCCGTGTCGAGCTCGCCGTCGACCTCCTCCCTCTGATCCACATCTGTTCCCCGCCGTTCCCCTTAAATCCCTCGTCGTAGCCGCCATTCCCGAGCTCCGTCCATCCGCGCACGCCCCTGCCTATGCATGTGCTTGCCTCACCCGTCCTGCCTCGCCTCGGGTCGCCCCTTCCAGGGCCTCACGCGCGCGCGCCCGCTTGCTGCCGCACCCCGCTACTTCGTCAACCTGCGTTGCGCCTTCACCCGCTCTTCGCCACCTCCAGCCGCCGTGCTCAACGCTCCGCGCCCCTTCTCCCTGCTCGCTCGCAAGCCCCTACTCCGCCGCCGTCGTCCGATCCCCAGTAGCCATCTTGCTCGCGCGCCTCCTCCCGCATCCATCGCTGGCGCCCACCAGAGCTCCACCCCGGCGCTGCTCGCCGCACGCCGGTTTCCCCCCACCAGTTGTTGCTATTGTTGGCCATGGCATTGGCCATGGCCGAGCGGCCATGCGTGCGTGCGTGCATACGGTGTGCGTGTGTCCTGCGTAGGTGTGCATGTGTGTGTGGTTAAGATTAGTTTAGGGGCTAACAAAATGAAATTAAAATCTAAGCCCCATGCTAATTACCCTATTGTATCAATGACAGATGGGGTCCACTGCTTAGTATAAATGTTAAATCAGTGTTGAAATTACTAGAGAGAATGACAGGTGGGTCTCGCGTGCACTGTTCACACCGTTGACCGGTCACCAGTTGACTGGGTCAACTGGGTCCCCTGGTCCCACATGTCAGCCAGTGTACATTTCTGTGTAAACTATGCTGGGTACCCATAGCAATTTAATATTTCATTTCGAATTAATATAAATTCATAAAATTCTTTAAAACTTTGAAAATTAATATAAAATAAACCATAGCTCGAATGGAAAAACTTTGTACATGAAAGTTGCTCAGAACGATGAGACGAATCCGGATACGCAGCCCGTTGTCCGTCACACATCCCTAGTATAGTGAACACGCAACTTTCCCCCTCCGGTTCATCTGCCCGAACACGCGAAACATCAGGAATACTTTCCCGGATGTTCCCCCCATTTGCCGGTATCGCCTATCCCTACGTTAGGTCACCCCTAGCACAACGTATTGCCGCGTCTTGCTTTGTTTTACATTTGATTGCTTTGTTATTTATTGTGTTCCCCCTTCGTTACTCCTTTCAGGTAGACTCCGAGACCGCTGCCGATGTCCGTGTGTTCGACTACATAGAAGATGACCCCTCCTTCTTGCCAGAGCAACCAGGCAAGCCCCCCCTTTGATCACCAGATATCGCCTACTCTTCTCTCTTTTTCTTGCATTAGAGTAGTGTAGCATGTTACTGCTTTCCGTTAATCCTATCCTGATGCATAGCCTGTCCTTGCTACTACTGTTTTTACCTTTACCTGCAATCCTAATGCTTAGTATAGGGTGCTAGTTTATCATCAGTGGCCCTACATTCTTGTCTGTCTGCAATGCTATACTATCAGGCCGTGATCACTCGTGAGGTGATCACGAGTATATATTATATACTTTATACATGATACATGTGATGACTAAAGTCGGGTTGGCTCGAGGAGTACCCGCGGTTGATTCATGAATTGGGGGCTGGAAGGACATACTTTCTCGACGGCCCTCTGTGTGGATCTTTGTGGCGAAACGACAGGGCAGGTTGAGACCACCTAGGAGAGAGGTGGGCCTGGCCCTGGTCGGTGTTCGCGGTTATTTCAAGATAACACGTTTAACGAGATCTTGGTATTTGATCTGAGTCTGGCCACTGGCCTATACGCACTAACCATCTACGTGGGGACAGTTATGGGCACTCGACGTCGTGGTATCAGCCGAAGCCTTCGTGACGTCAGCGACTAAGCGGCGCGCGCCGGATTGGACCGTAAGCCTGCTCTTGTATTAAGGGGGCTAATTCCGCTTCCGGCCGCGTACGCAACATGCAGGTGTGCAATGGGCGACGGGCCCAGACCCCTGCGCCTAGGATTTAGACCGGCGTGCTGACCTCTCTGTTGTGCCTAGGTAGGGCTGCGACGTGTTGATCTTTCGAGGCTGGGCATGACCCAGAAAAGTGTGTTCGGACAAAGGGGATCGAGCGTGTTGGGAAATGTGGTGCACCCCTACAGGGAAGTTAATCTATTCGAATAGCTGTGATCTTCGGTAACAGGACGACTTGGAGTTGTACCTTGACCTTATGACAACTAGAGCCGGATACTTAATAAAACACACGCTTCCAAGTACCAGATACAATCGGTGATCGCTCTCTCACAGGACGATGAGGGGAGGATCATCGGTTAGGATTATGTATGCGATGTTACTTGGTGAACTTACTATCTACTCTCTTCTCCTGCTCCAAGATGGAGGTTACCAGAAGCGAGTCTTCGAAAGGACTATCTATCCCCCTCTTATTCTGGCATTCTGCAGTTCATTCCACATATGTTACCCCTTTTCCATTTGATACCAATGCATACATATGTAGTGTAGCTCCTTGCTTGCGAGTACTTTGGATGAGTACTCACGGTTGCTTTGCTCCCCCTTTTCTCTCTTTCTATACCCGATTTCTGCAACCAGACGTTGGAGTCCAGGAGCCAGACGCCACCGTCGACGACGACTCCTACTACTCTCGAGGGGCCTACTACTACGTGCAGGCCGCTAATGACGACCAGGAGTACCTTAGGAGGATCCCAGGCAGGAGGCCTGCGCCTCTTTCGATTTGTATCCCAGTTTGTGCTAACCTTCTTAAGGAAAACTTGTCTAACTTATGTTTGTACTCAGATATTGTTGCTTCCGTTCACTCATCTATGATCGAGCTCTTGTATTCGAGCCCTCGAGGCCCCTGGCTTGTAATATAAAGCTTTTATTATTTTAATTTGTGTCTAGAGTTGTGTTGTGATATCTTCCTGTGAGTCCTTGATCTTGATCGTACACATTTGCGTGTATGATTAGTGTACGATTGAATCGGGGGCGTCACAACCGGCATGGTAAAACATTTGAAACAATAAAAGGAACATGATCAACACGAAAAATTTGGATTGAATCCACCGGAGAAGAAAGAGAACGAAGAATGATGAACTAGTAGAATATCTTCACGAGAATCACCGGATAAGAACATTGACGGAAAAAATGGAGATACTTCCCATCAATAAAAGGATACTCGATTAAGAGATCTGAGTACTTGAAGAAAAAGGACGGGAGGGCGGGAAAAACAAGGACAACTTCGGACGGATGAAACACGCCGGTTGAAAAGGATTGACATGACAATCTCGATTATCATGAAGGATTAGTACTCACATAGAAATATGAGAACACCGCTTAGGAATGGTATGGAATCAACATTTGACTTCGAAGCAACTCGAATACCACAACTCAAAACAAAACAAAGGGTTGGCTTGCAAAATAAGCCGGAAACAAACATATGATAGATCCCATATCTTATCATGTGTCTGTTGGAAAGATATCCGACGATATACTTGAATTCACACTTATAAATTCCCGAAACTTTCTGGTTATGCAATCAGGTGTTGGGGATACAGGGGAAGCATAATATCTCACCCAAAACTAGCAAATCCTACATCCAGTTGTATCCATCCTTCAACACATAACCAAGAAACCTTCGGAAATCATTTACCTCAACCTTCGAAAAGCACTTGTTATACGAGTTATGGCAATACTCCTGAACTCCCGCCCCAGTACTGGGTGGCGTCGAGGTTATCTCACCAACAACTGCATAAAGGAGATTTTCGATGTCGGGGAAGGCTCTGATTACCAACTTGTAACACCCACGATGCGGCTATATCTCCCACGTGTCGGAGCACGACTTAGAGGCATAACCGCATAGTAGGCATGTCGCAAGAGGGGTAATCTTTACACATCCCATGTAATGAATAAGAAAGGGATAAAGAGTTCGCTTACAATCTTCACTTCACACAATACATAAATATAACATTACATCATCCAGAATACAATCAAGGTCCGACTACGGAACCAAATAAAGAAAGACAAACCCTAATGCTAGATCCCCGATCGCCCCGACTGGGCTCCACTACTGATCAAAAAGAAACAAAACAAAACAACTACCAAGGTCTTCATCGAGCTCCACCTTGAGCTCGGTTGCGTCACCTGCACTGGTATCATCGGCACCTGGAACTGTTTGGAAGTATGTATGAGCCACGAGGACTCACCAATCTCACACCATCGCGATCAAGACTATTTAAGCTTAAGGGGTAGGAAAAAGGGGTAGTGAGGTGGAGCTGCAGCAAGCACTAGCATATATGGTGGTTAACTTACGCAAATCAGAGCGAGAAGAGAAGCAAAGCACGGTCATGAACTAGAAGTGATCAAGAAGTGATCCTGAAACTACTTACGTCAAACATAACACAAGAACCGTGTTCAGTTCCCGGGCTCGGCCGAGAAGAGACCATCACGGATACATACGCGGTTGATGCATTTTAATTATGTTAACTGTCAGGTTTTCTACAACCGGATTTTAACAAATTCCCATCTGCCCATAACCGCGGGCACTGCTTTCGAAAGTTCAAAACCCTGTAGGGGTGTCCCAACTTAGCCCGTCACAAGCTCTCACAGTCAACGAAGGATATTCCTTCTCCCAGGAAGACCCGATCAGACTCGAAATCCCGGTTACAAGACATTTCGACAATGGTAAAACAAGACCAGCAAAGCTGCCCAATGTGCCTACAAATCCCGATAGGAGCTGCACATATTTCGTTCCCAGGGCACACCAGATAAGCTAAGCGTACAGGAGCCAACGTAACCCAAGTTGCCAAGGGACGGCCCTGTACGATACTCTAGTTTGGACCAACACTCAGAGGAGCACTGGGCCGGGGATTTAAAATAAAGATGACCCTTTAGTCTGCAGAACCCAAGGGAAAAAGGCTTAGGTGGCAAATGGTAAAACCATGGTTGGGCCTTGCTGGAGGAGTTTTATTCAAAGCGAATTGTCAAGGGGTTCCCATTATAACCCAACCGCGTAAGGAATGCAAAATCAAGGAACATAACACCGGTATGACAGAAACTAGGGCGGCAAGAGTGGAACAAAACACCAGGCATAAGGCCGAGCCTTCCACCCTTTACCAAGTATATAGATGCATTAATTAAATAAGAGATATTCTGATATCCCAAACATATCCATGTCCCAACATGGAAAAAACTTCATCTTCACCTGCAACTAGCAACGCTATAAGAGGGGCTGAGCAAACCGGTAACATAGCCAAACAACGGTTTGCTAGGCAAGGTGGGTTAGAGGATTTACATGGAAATATGGGAGGCATGATATAGCAAGTGGTAGGTATCGCGGCATAGCAATAGAGCGAACAACTAGCAAGCAAAAGATAGTTGTGATTTCGAGGGTATGGTCATCTTGCCAGCAAAGTTCTCCGAGTTGACGTAAGCTTGATCCTCGTAAGCGTACTCAACGGGTTCCTCGATCACGAACTTGTCTCCGGCTCTAACCAAGGCTAGAACACAAGCAAAGGAAACCACAATCAACCACGGTGCAATGCGCATGCAACATGATGCAAAACATGACATGACATGCGGGATGTGATATGCAATGCATATGCGTGCTCCAGAAGGAAAATATTGAAACAGGACTCAACTTGGCAAACCAAGTGCGCCGCTGGAAATATGAGTTGATTTCGGTCGAAATTGATATGAAGATCACCGGAATCAGATGCACGGTTTGCAAATGGCGAGCAAAACAAGAATGGCACAATACTGCGATTAACAACACGATGCCATCTAAAATGCAACAAGAAACTAAACTACTGCACTCTAACATAGCAACAAAGCACATGGCAGTGATCTACTCAAGATGCTTGACAAAAGATGAACACTGAGCTACGACTAAATCATAGAAGAGCAGGTTCAAAAAAGCATGACAAAAGGGCAAAATATATTAGCATCACAGACTTGGTGAAAATACCAACATGCCAGGAATTAACATCAGGCAGACATGTTTAGAGCAAGAAAACAACATGCTACAAGAGGAGAACATAAAAAACAAAGGCATGGAATGATTCTACTCAAAGCATATAACAAAAGTCCCTTACTGACCATAAGCCAAAAAGGATAAGAAGATATGATGGCACCCACGTAAACATAGCAAGTTTCATTAACAGATTCACACTTAGCAGAAAACTGGACATGGCATCAACAGAATTATGAAGGCATGTTTGCGAGTTCGATGCACTCAACACAAGGCATTGCATGACAAGCTAAGCATACTACCAGCAAGAAGACATGACCATGAAGCTAACCAAAGCAAGAATAAACTCATAGCATGCATGGATCAACTACAACAACCTTGGCAAAATTGGTTAACATGTAAACAATCTGCCAGGAACATTTTATAGCAAAAGTAGAGCAATATAGAGTCATGCTAGGGCACTCCATAAATGCAAACAGGAGCATGGATGGATAGATCACAACCATATATTCAAATTATGCTTACTGAACATACTCAAAAGAAGCATGGATCTCTCTGTAGCAACATGAATACATGGCATAAAAATAACAGTAGAGCAAAGACTTTGTGAAATTCTAAGTCTCTGAAATCAGCAATATCACGAGAGCTACTTTGCATGGTTGTGCTAGTCACCACATTGATCACAAAAATACATGGCATATACCCCTGTAAAGATGGCATGGCATAGCCCAAAACACATGTAGAGCTCATGCCAATATGCAGCACACAATAATCATGGCAAAAATGACAAATGCTCAAGATCTGTTGGGAATTAGCACCTAACATTTTATAGCACTCTTGCAATAGTCATTTAGGCATCAAGATGGACTCAAACAAGCATGGTGCAATGGAGGAGGCCGCCACACCCCTGAGCCGGTTGGGGGTGGATGAACAGGATCCCGTGGAGGTTCCATGAACAATAGCCAATGGAGGCTGGATGAACAGGACCCTGTGGAGGGCTGGTTGAACTGTAGCCGATGGAGGCTGGATGAACATGACCCCGTGGATGAACAGTAGCTGGTGGAGGCAGGAGGAAGTTGACGGTGGATGAACAGTAGTAGGTGGAGGCTGGAGAAAGTCAACGATGGATGAACAATAGCCAGTGGAAGCTGGAGTGAGGAAGTAGACGGTGGATGAACCAGTAGGATGTGGAGTCCCGTTTTGTAGTATGCCACACCCCTGCTGATAAACAGGAACCCATTTTGACCGTAGGCGCTCCAACACAAGTCCGTTTCCTCTGTTTTGCGGTACGCCACACCCCTCCCGATCAACAGGACCACGTTTCGACTATAGGCACTCGAATAGAAGGATGTTTCCTCTGTTCCGTGGTACGCCAGATCCTTCCTGATTAACAGGACCCCATTTCGACTGTACGCGGTCGAACAGTAGGCCGTTTTCCTCTGTTTTGCGGTACGCCAGACACCGTTCCGGCTGTTCCGTCCAAGCCGGTTGGCTCCCATTGAACATGACGCATTCCGACCCAGACCCAGCCGATTGCTGCTGATGAAAAGGACGCCATTGCTGCCGTCCATTGCCTCTCCATGTACACGGGCCCTGGCTATACGTAGTGCGAGTAGGCATTAGAGTCCCCACCCGTATGTACATACGTGGCCATATTTTTTGGCATCTGGCTGTACGTACATGTACACGGTTTTGACTGGACTACCTGAACTACTACGTTGGGGGCTCTACTACTACACATGTCGCTGCTTGCTCGACCACGGTTCATCGTTGTAGAGACCGATCGACCAGTATGTACATACACGTTCACGACCAGACAAACAACCCTACGTATGGTTCGACCGGCTGGGTCCTAGCTGTCAAGGAGGATCGGGAGGCACTTCCTTGCGTGCGAAGATATAACTGGCGGGTCCCAGCTGTGAGGGGGAATGTTTTTTTCGCAAAATATAGAGGCCCTTCTGGTGTGTCCCAGCTGTCAGGTGGAGCAATATTTATTTTATGCACAATAAGGATGCACTTACTTGCTGCGACCGTGAACCCACCTGTCAGCCTCTACACGTACAGTCCTCTTCCGATGGAAGTCATTCCTTGACCATGTTGACCACGCCGCGCCGAGTGCACCAAGGCGGTGGACGACGGCGAGGCCTAGTATGGGGATGATGCGGAGCTGGGGAAGATGCGCTAGTGGATGCCCACACGGAGGAGAGTATGAGGGTTGACTGGTTCGACTGTAGTGTGAGGCTCCCGCCGCCTTACAATAACAGGGGTTGTGAGTGAGTAGAGGGATGTCCTGGCCAGCGGTTGGAGTAGGAGGGGCGGTGAGGCCTGCACGGCAGTACAACCGGCCACGGGAGGCAAGAGCAGGCGGCATGGCCGGCGATGGTTTGGGCAGCTGGAGCAAGAAGTCCAGAGGTTGAAGAAGCACGACGGCCGTTGGATGGACATCATACAGTCACCGCAACTAGAGTCGTTTATATTGACTAAGTTGACAAAACCCTGCGTCCATGTCAAGTTAGTAGGACGACAAGTCAGCCTCCAAATATGGTGGGTCCCACCTAGCAGCGGGGCTATTCATTGTTTTGTGCGTAATAAGGAGACACTTCCTTGCGCGCGAAGATATGGCTGGTGGGTCCGAGATGTCAGTGGGGCGAATGTTTTTTTGGGAAATACATAGGTGCTTCTAGTGGGTCTCCGTTGTCAGGTGGAGGAATCATTATTTTGCATGTAATAAGGAGGCACTTCCTTGCGTGCGGCCATGGACCCAACTGTCATCCTCTCCATGTACATTTCTCTTCCAATGGATGTTGTTCATTGATGATGTTGACCACGCCACGCCGAGAGCACCAGGGCGGTGGACGACGGCGAGGCCTAGGAAGGGAACGATCCGGAGCCCGAGAAGACTCGGCAGTTGTTTCCCACACAAAGGGGAATACGAGTGTTTACTAGTTCATCTGTCGTCGCGGAAGAATAACCAGAACCGTGGGGGCGTAGACGGAAGGCCAGGTCAGCAATGGGAGTAGTGTGGGGCGGTTAGGCCGGCGCGGCAGCATAGCCCACTACTAGGAAAAGGCCTACTAGTGGCGCACCAGTTTTTCTTACTAATGGCGCACTACTGGTGCACCACTAGTACCACGCCACTAGTATTTTTTACTAATGGCGCACCACTGGTGCGCCATTAGTATACCGGATACTAATGGCGCATCTGTAGTGCGCCATTAGTATGCCTAGAGGTGCGCCATTACTATCTGACTTAGTAATGGCGCACCACATAGAAGTGCGCCATTGGTAATTTTTTTTTCAAATATTTTTTAAAAAAATTCATTTTTTTATTTTTTCTTAATCTCAGGTCACTATGGCTTAATCTCTGGTCAAATCACACTCTGTGGTCAAACTTCCCGAAAGGTCATCCATCCTCACACTACTCCAGCCCAAGCACGCTTAACTCGCTTAACTTCAGAGTTCTATCCAACCCCAGCACCAACTCACTTCATACGCACTTGTTGATATATCTAGCATATCAATCCTATTAAACCTTGTTGATGTTTAGGACTTTGTTCATGTTCATGAGTGTGATGAAATTTTGAAAAAATATTTCAAACTTTCGTTCATATTACGTATCATATTTTGAAAAAAAATCGCGAAAAAAATAGAAACTAAATTTTTTTCTGTTACTAGTGGCGCACCTAGCATACGGTGCGCCACAAGTAAGTTTGAAATTTTTTGATTTTTTTGCCCCTAGATCTTAAAAGCCCCGTAACTTTTTTCTGTTAGGTTTTTGAGGATTTTGAAAATGTTTAATGGGGTTCCCCCGGTTAAATTTGGATGTAACTTTTCGAGTAGATGATTTTTCATATAGAAAACTTTTTAATCCGAATTTGTATGCAAAAGTTATGCGCATTTTACAAATTCCAGAGAGATTTTGCAAATAAAGTCAAAATTCATTTTTGTAAATTTTCCCAACAACTAGACCACATATCACATGGGAAACTTATTTTCTTTTATTTTTTGACATTTTCATCATTTTCTTTTATTTTCTTAAAATTGAAAAGGCGGTCCACGAGGGGGGGGGGGTGCATGCGATGGAATTTTTGGGCGCACCACTCCCACGGTGCGCCATTACTAGTTTTCAAAAAATATAAAAAAATTGAAATTTTTTTTGTAAAAAATTACTAATGGCGCACCGTGGATGTGATGCGCCATTACTAGTTAAACTAGTAATGGCGCACTATCCCCTGGTGCGCCATTACTAGTTTTGAAAAAAAAATAAAAAAATTGAAATTTTTTTACTAATGACGCGCCGTGGATGTGGTGCGCCATTACTAGTTTAACTAGTAATGGCGCACCACTCCCCTGGTGCGCTATTACTAGTTTTGAAAAAAAAATCTTGTTACTAATGGCGCACCGTGGATATGGTGCGCCGTTAGTATTTGGACACTAATGGCGCACCAACACATGGTGCGCCATTAGTATATAGTAGTGGCGCACCACATGTCTGGTGAGCCATTAGTGTCAATTCCATCTATACCCCTTTTCCTAGTAGTGGCCGGCCGTGTGGTGCGCCATTAGTGTCAATTCCATCTATAGCCCTTTTCCTAGTAGTGGCCGGCAACGGGAGGCATGAGCAGGCAGTACGGACGGCGCTAGTTTGGGCGGCTGGAGCAAGAAGACCAGAGGTTTAAGAAGCAGCACGGCCGTTGGATTAATAATCCAACGGTCACTTCTGTTAGAACCGTTTGTATACTAAGTTGACAAAGCCTTTCGTACATGTCAACCTTGTAGACCCACAATTCCGGCTCCTAATATGTCCCAAACAACATACAACCCAAAATTTCTAGTGAGATTCAAATTAATTTAAAAATAAACATACCTTAATGTAAAATCCAATGAAATTTTACCCGCACAAAAACAATGAAATTTAAAATATAAAAATCAAAAAGAAAAAAAAATAATTTGGAACTAATAGGCTCTTTGCCGTATTTTTCATTTTACTGCCCATTTCTTATTACTTATAGCCCATTTTCTGGGCAAGCCAGGTGCATCCCTCCTCGTCTTTAAAGATTCCAGGCCCAGCAGGGTGTAGAAAGCAAGTAGGACTCCGTTGGTTATTTTGCAAAAACAAAATAGCTGGGCAGGGTGTAGAAAAGCAAGTAGGCCTCC